>NC_050179.1:13603556-13736056 GCF_008315115.2 Sander lucioperca
TAAGCCCGGGTAGAAAAATATTCACATGGATTATAATATACCCAATATATACTATATTCATATTCACATACATTATCATATAGGCACATTAATTGTGAGTATTTTATGCGTTTGTGTACTATATCTTCCAATACAAAGAATATTTTTTACAAACTATACTACAATTCAGTGCTTCATTCACAGTGATGGACTACCATTACTTACTAAAACAGTTTTCTATGCCCCTGTCAATGGGCCAATGAGTCAATGCAACATATATTGTATTATTAAGTTTAAGCTACAATGATTTTTTTTTAAATAAATGTCTTATTTGTCTGAGGTCACAAACTGGCGTATATCCTTTCCTTATAATGCAAATGTTTTTCTTTCCATTTTTAATGAATTTTATGATGGTGAGATCCACTGTCTGTGTCTCTCTCTGTCACCCATCCATCCCGTTCAGGCTCGTGGGAGGTTGGAGCCTGACCCACACATTGAACGAAAGTGAGAGTAATTGTTACATTATTCTAGGATGTGGCTGTTTTTTATTACCTTTATGCAGTCGATACATATTTGTTTTGTATCATGTAGCCTAGTCATGTGAATAAAGACATTTGCTTTGAACAACAACAAAGTAGTAGTGTGCCTTGAATTTTGGGGGGATTCCATTCCCTCTCTTGTTGACATAACTCTGAGGCTGTTGCAAACCATTGTGCTCCAAGAGGAAACATATTCTGTCCTTAGATTGAGGTGCTATTTTTTACAGGTGGTCAACAGACTTGTGAGGAGATTTAGTGTGAGAATATGAGATAACCTGTTTTAAAAGCAAAAAAGTGTATTTGAGATTTCATTCCATCTGATTTCATTTCAATTCAATCTAGGGATTTTATAATTTCGGTTTTATATCCACAAGAGCTTTGCTACCCCTTCTCTTTAGTTCAAGGCCTCTTTTAGAAATAGAACATAATACCCAGAACATACATCATTTCAGAGGAAGAGATCATCATCCCTGGAAATAGCATTGAAATAGTACATGCAAATCCACTCAAATGGTTACTCCTCATGTGTGCGATCCAGCAGGGACAACAACATAAACAATGGTGCAGATAGTTGTTCAAACCAGCACATGCTATTGTTAGGATTAGCATGGTAATCTCAGGGCTGGAAAAGCTCACTCTAAATACACCTGATCAGTCAGAGTGGATAAGTATGTGTTCCTTTTTCATTACAGACAATTATTACAAGCAGTGTACCTCCATATTATGATGAACATGTAGGTTGACATTGCATGAAGTTGAAAATAGAGAACAAAACATAAGAGAAGTGTTAGCAAAGAGAATAATAATGAGAGAGAGAATGTAGAGGAGGACTATAACCAGGCAAAGAAACGGAGGAAGGAAAATATAAAGGAAGGGATGAGAGAGCAAAATGAGAGCTTGTGTTTGTCTGGATGGGCAGAAGGCCTGCAGAGTTTAGCAGGAGTCCTGCTTCTGACAGCAGCTGGCCTCAGTTTTATATCTTAAGGTGGTGCCTTGACTCCGCACTAGCCTTTCTATCTCCAGCTCTCATGTTTTCAATCAGAGGGGACCATAAATTATTGTCAGCAGTAATCAAAGCTGTCCACTGTGGGCCTGCTGAGGGGTCCCAGCCTGTCCTGGTGCATCAAGTCACACTGGATCATGGCACCTCTGATATTTGCAGTGGGAAGACCCTGCAAGCGGGGTAAGACACAAAAGTTTAAAAGAGGTTCTGTTTATCCAAGAACCTGAAGCAAATGAAAATGATCTGCTAGATGAGGGGACTGAAGTCTGACTTAAAGGAATATGTTCCCCCTAAAAATTACAACTTAGTTATGATACATCAATATCAGTTTCTATGGATGCTAAATCATTGTTCAGCTTTTATCTATCCCAGTTACTTTTAACATTCCCAGAAATCCTGCACTTTGTCATTAGATATGCATAAAAATAAAGGGAATTATATATTGGACTTTTGACACATGCAAAATTATGTTTGTTTGTTTGTTTGTTTGTTTGTTTGTTTGTTTGTTTGTTTGTCTGTCTGTCAGCAGGATTTTGGAAAAACTACTGGCCCCGATTTCTATGAAACTTGGTGGAAGGATGTTGCATGGGCCAAGGAAGAACCCATTACATTTTGGAGTGGATCCGAATCACAGGGCGGGAAACACAATTTATTTTTTACGGGCATAAGTAACCAGTGGTATGGCATGACTTTTTCACTAGGTGGGGCTACAGCTTTATAGGTGGCTCTGTGTATTTTGGTCGTCTGCGTTATGTTTGCAGCTGCGACCCGAGATGCCACAGACATACACTCAGCAGCAACGTTTAGATGGGGAGTTTGAGTTTGTGTGATTGATCACCATGTTATTTTTATAGTATTAGCGTTACACAGCGTCACCCTTAAATTGTGTATTATGCTATAAGTTTAATAATGGTCGCAACATAAGTTTAATAGTGGTTGTGACAGCTAGTTCTTCTGGTAAATAGTTAAATAGTGGTCACAACATAACTTTAACCCTCTGAGACCCGATGGGACCGCCGGCGATCTCAGTCGTCATTACTGCCTTTAACACGCTGCCCTGTGCTCAGCTGCAAAGCTATAGTCATGGTATCGGTATCATATGAAACTAGATGACCTAAGGAATCCATTAGTACCACGTTATGCTAAGGATGGGAAGAGGGGGCTAAATAAATTGACAAACTGCACCCCAGGATGTCACAGACAGACACTTAGCAGCGACGTTTAGTTGCTAAGTTTCAGTTTGTGTGATTGATTATCACGTTATATTTTATAGTATTAGATTACACCGCATCACCCTCAAATTGTGCATTATGCAATAAGTTTAATAGTGGTTGCAACCTAAGTTTAATAGTGATCCTGACTGCTGGTTCTATTAGTTTTGGAAATATATCCAGACATAGTGGTTGCGGTTGCAGATTTGCATATCATCGAAGACTAGACTGTTGGCCTTGGCAAAGGTCTGCCCTCTCTGAGTGGCCTTCTAGTTGTCTCTGTTATCCTCAATAGTTTAGGAGAAAGCTCAGAAACTTCCTGCATTTATTTTTTGTTCTAACTCGGTGGAGTTTTGATGACAAGGGGGCGAGTTGTTAACTACTGAATACTAAATTTCGGGTGAACAATTCCTTTTATTCTGTAACAATGGAAAGCAACACTAAATGACAGACTGTACATATGTGATCAAACACCATCATTAATTGTTGCATTCTTTAAAAAAGATGTGGTTTGGGGCGCCCTGATAGCTCACCTGGTTGAGCGCGCGCCCCATGTACTAAGGCTCAGTCCTTACCGCGGCGGCCCGGGTTCAATTCCAACCCGCTGCCCTTTGCTGCATGTCGCCCTCCATCTCTACCCACTTTCCTGTCTTCATCAGTCCTATCAAATAAAGGCCAAAAAGCCCCCCAAAATGATGTGGTTTCATTTCATTCTAACCCTGAATGAAATAGGCGAATGCCTGTTAGATTTTTCACTAAATGCTGGCACAGCTCTCCTCCCTAAAATCATAAAGCAGACAAAGTGGGCTTCCCCTCTTTCTTCTGTCCGCAAAATTCATCTGGCTTCTTTGGCAAGCTGCCTGGGTAATCGTGGCACGGCCTGTGTTTTTCACGACAGCACTGTTATTTTGCTGTGAAAACTCTCAGCATGGGGTGGCACACCCACCTCTGGCAAGACACTGCTGTCAGAGCTGATCAGCAGAGAGCAGCCTTCCCTTTCAATTAGTCTTGTCTGTCTAAGAACAGGGCCAGGAGCACCAGCACACAGTCACACAGGCACCCAGTGAAGGAACAGCAAGGAGAGCAGGTGGGAGGAGAGGGGAGAGCTGGAGAAGTAAGCCCCAAAACTCCAAACAGGGACTGAAATACCCTCCACTGCTGTGTGCTAAGTCCCTCTGTAACAGAAAGGGCTCTGCCATGGCACGTCACAGTAAACACAGGCAGGCTCCATGGAAACACGGCCATTTGGCAGAAAAGCATGGGATGAGATATGGCACCAATGAGGCAGATAATTCCCTGAATAACTATATCTTCCCCCTCATGTGCTATCATGGTGATGAAGAGTGTGCATGAAGAGTGTGTGAAAGAGAGAAAAAGAGAGCATGCAGTGAAACAGCCATGTCACATTTTAGAGTTACTTGGGAGACGACACACCACAATTTATACGGCACTAATCAAGACACAAATTGGAGGTTGTTTGGGGAGCTTAGGAACAGTGTTTAAGGGGCTTGAGGAGGAGCGCCAGGGCCCAGGAGTGAAAAGAGAAAGGGTGGCAGCCATGCCCCTAGGTTGTTTGTCACAAATGCCACATCCAGGTGGGATTTGCAGAGTTGCACCATAGCGAGCATCTTTCTCTCAGTGGAAAGAGCCTGAAGTGTAGGATGGTAAACATAGGCAGCTGTAACATAAGCACAAATGTCCCTGTGGGCTCAGCTGGGGATTTTCAATAGAGAAAGTGCTAGGAGGAAGCACTGTATCGATAACCTTATCAAGTCTGGACATTCTTATCATTCAGAATAATGCTTGCAGATTCAGTTCTGCAAATTTCAAAGACCATACTACCAACACAGTGCAGGCAAAGTGGATACAACCTCTAAGTAAGTCAGACTGGATGAAAAACTTACTTCAAAAGGCCTCGCTCGTGTTAAACAACGCAATCTCAACACCTAGATCCTTTTCTTCCTGTTTAGTTCACCAAAGCCAAGTGTGCAGAATAAAAGCAGGAAATAAGAAGTCACAGAAAAGAGGAGGACTATGTGGTATGCTGCTCCAATTTCCAAGCTTCATTTTTCAATTGAGGAGATCTACTCTACTTTAATGAGTTTCATGTGTATAAAGCTGTTGTAGAGGGAACATTCAACCTATAAAACCAGGAGCTTTGTTACCAGCAGACTGGGACCTGGAAAACACATCACTTACTACAACTTGTAAAAATTCAACATGTGTACAGTAATGTGTTTGTCACGTCTGTCATTATTTTTTATGCCACCTCCCATTATATAACACTAATTAGAGAGAACATGTTTTTGGTGACAAAATACTCCTTTAACCACAAGGTTGGCGGTTCAAAACCCGGTTCCTCCTCTTCGCATGTCGAAGTGTCCGTGAGTGTCCCAAGTTACTCCTCGGGCATCCTTAGGATGGGTTAAATACAGAGGTCACACTACGTTGTGCTGTGTACAATTGCATGCAACAATAAAGTTTAAAGATCATGTGATGTAATCAAAAGCTCCAGAACAGCTATTATGTCAACTGCTGTTCCCAGGGCAATAATGAACTTTGCTGAATCAAACATCTTAGTTGAATGAGAGATAGTTGTAGCACTAGTGAGGGCTCTAAATGAGACATGGAATTTAACAAATCCAGGCTAAAGCCATCTGTTTCAGTGTTTACATATTGTTCCGCATGCTTGTACATTTTTGTATTTTATGTCAGAGCCACTGCAGAGAACAAGACAAGGCATTGTTGTGATATGCATTGATGAGGATGTGAGATACTTAAGTGAATGTAATGCTATTAGCAGTCTGAATGTAATTCTATTAGTAGTGCAATGTAATACCACAGACCAAAGCTAATAAGACAGTAAGTATCAATGTCACAGCACAAATGCAGTGTTATGATTGTTAAGTGGCATGGATGACTCCGTATGTGCTTTTATTTATATTTTTAAATTATTATTACCATGGGCTGGACTCAGTATCTCAGCACACTTTCAAGCAATGCCAAACTCCAAAATCCAGCTGCTTTCACATATCTCTGGTTCCATATGCATCCTGTTCGATCCATATATAACTGAGGATATGACTCTGTCTTTTTGTTCTTTTGCCATTCACAAAATATCAATACGACATTTGGGGGCTATTTATTTCGCCCTTATTTAACCAAATGTATCATTATGATACGGTTTGACTTTTACTGCTGGAGATGAACAAAAGTTGTATTTCAAATGTGGAGGATTTAGAATACAGAACAAACATCTAATCTATGTATCTGTGTGTGAATAGAGCAGTTTATGGACATCATCCATGTGTTGTACAGATACCAAACTGTGTCATGAGATTTTGATAATCTAGATTTAAAAGTGTGTTGATTAGATCATTTTTACTGCATAAAACAATCAGATAGCACGTTATATGCATTTATGTTTGACATTTTGTTATTTTAGCTATACATGTTATACTTTAAGGGAATTAAAGGATAGTAAGAGAAGGCGCTTATATCAAAGAAAATATAAATATGTTGTACTGTAAAGGAGGAGATGTAGGACTCCAAGTACAAAGGGAAGGACGACATCTTCTCTCGCCTTTCCAGCTGAGGTGTGGGATGGGGGCCCCTTTGGTGAGCGTTGTTGTCAGCCGAGACAAACTGCCGCTCCTGGGAGTGCCCCAGATCTGACAGAAACCTCCCCCTCCATCAGTCACGTCATCTGAGTCAGTGAAGGAGTCTGCGCCCTGCTCGCGGTCACACTAACCAGGAGACACAAGCTGTTCCTCTCCAGGTGCTCATTAATGCACTTGTCCTTGATAACTCCACCATACAACAACACAAAGACAAACACATGCCTGCCGTGTTCTAATTACACTTGCATGCACACACTCACAGGGATGTGCATCATGCATTTCACTAAGAGACTTGTAAATGTCAAACAACGGCAGACGCCCCTTTACTTCCCCCTCCTGCTGTTGCTGCTCTTGTCTTTGTTTTTTTTTGTTTTTTTGTAGGGGGGATACATACTGATAGGGACTTTTGTTGTTATGAAACAGAAAGAGACAGAGTGAATGTAGTGCTATGTAAAGTTGGTTTGAGCCTTTGAGTGGGGGACGTTGGGGACAGCTGATAGGAGAGCCAGCACCAGAGTGGAGAGCCGGGCTGAAGGAATTCATTAAGCTTCCTCAGCAATTAGCATATGGGCCTAATTATCATATGAAACCAATCCTCCATAAACAGCCTACAATATGACTTCCTATCCTTCTACATTATCACCCATCCCACTGAAAAATGGTGAGCATGGATGACCCCAGTGTTGTCTTATACTTCTCATCTCTAAGGCCTGCTTGAATAACTACCATACCTCCAATGTTCCTTTTTCCATTATGCAGTTAAGCCAGACAGTTAATTATCCAGGAGCAGGGAGGCCGGGTCTTTTTGCTGGCTGCGATAACGATATGCTTTGCTGGGCAGAGAATGAAGAGGGCCAGCCCACAGGGAGCCGTGCTGGTGTCAGGCAATCTTTCAAAAAAGGCCCAGGCAATTAGATGCACCAGTGCTACCAGGGTATGACTAGTGGTATTGAGGATACTGGCTATCTTCTCTAATGGGGGTATTTAGGGCAATTATGATAAAGATGTCAGGGCGACCTCCCCGCGACTGCTGCTTTTTACAAGGGGTGCCTCTAAGTGCAAGATCACAGAGCAGAAATAAGGAGTGACTAAAGATGTGACCAGTCCCGTGTGGAAGTCTTGCCACCAGCAGAACTGCACTTAAGACTAAGTCTCATGTGGAAAATACTGTCTAGAGGTGCTAAATGGACTAATCTACCCTCACAGTTGAGTTTTATGGGAATTTTGGAGTCTATTATGACAGTCTCAAGAAAGTAAACACTCCAGTGCTCAATTAAAGAGTAAAGCCTGGCTGATTTTTTTCCATTTAGAATCATAGCTTCAGCACATCTGGCCCGAGAGAGATCGGAGCACTGTTATTATTTAATGGACGAGGGAAGCTGACCATCTGTAAGGTAGCAGAGCACCACAAGGGGCTCTTTCATGTGGCTACTGTTGTACACTGCATCTGAATTGTTCCCATACACATATTTACCTCAGTCACCACCCTTCAATCACTGTTATCCACCACCTCACATCAAAGTTACACCTCAGGGACACAACCAAGAGCTACTGGTCACCATACACACCTTTAACCAGCCAGCCCAATTGCAATGTTAACATATGCCATCCACATGGCTGGCATGACACTAAACACACACTGACTAATGTTTGAAGTAAGTTCAAAGAGGCAAAAGCAGAGTAAAAGTGCAACGTGGAAGCGGCATGTATCCTCTTTCCTTCTTTTAAACAGCCAAACAGCTGGCCATGTTCTTACAAAGTGCTCAGTACATTTCCATGATTGTTTTTATACTATGTCTGTGGATAATGCACCATGATATCCCTCTCTCTGTAATAACCTTTCTGGCTAGATATTAGATAGTTAGAAAACAGCAATCCCACTATCCAGATGGAGAAAAGCTCTTCAGTGAAGCACATTCCAAAAGTAAGTGTTTCTTTCTGTTGTAGTTCATGGAACAGAGCCATTCACTGTTTAGGAGAGACTGGAGAGATTAGATATGAAGTTTAATGCAATAAACCCCTCGAAGTACATGAGCCTCTCATTATAATACTGTAATGAAGGAGTGCTGCTCGAGAAAAACTAAGCAGACAAAATAAATGGAAAGCTTAATAAACCAAAAATCATGGTTAGCCATGTTAGCGGCATGGCTCGAAGGATGGAAATGTCTGTCTGTCTATTGGCCACCACTTTGGTCCAGACTGAAACATATCATAGATGGATGGATTGACATGTGCAGACATTCGTGGTCCCCTGAAGATAATGCTACTGATTTTAGTCATGTCATCCTCAGAATAAATTATAATAACTTTGATCCCTTAAGTACAGGCAGAACTGCAAGCATGACTGTAGACTCTTAGGTCGGCTGCACACTGGCTGCGTGGCGTGAGCGTGTCAGCTGCATGGCGTGTCCGTTTTTATTTCGGCTCCCATGTTAACAGGTCAGAGCTTGCACACTGCCTGTGTGACACGCACGTCTCAGGCGCGGCTCGAGCCACGCCGAAAACGCGTGCATGCCAGAAATAGGACCGACGCCTATTTTTCACACGACACGCAAGCGCGTTGGAAGCGTTTCCAGGCAAAATAGAATACAAAAAGATATTTATATGTCATTTTGACACAAATACATTTAATAAATGACATTTTGATGTTTGAAAGACTAGGTTTTGACATAAATGCAGATATAAATGTAATTTAAAAAAATAAAATAATAATAATTATTGATTTTCAAATATTGCACCTGTCAATACAGAACAAAATATTCTGTAGGCTAGCCTATTTTGCCGTCAATACTGCTTACGTTGTCATTGCTGTAATCAAATCAGTATATATTTATGTTTAACATGAAGTATACTACTGCTTGAGTGCAGTAAATCAATGGGAAACATACATGTGTACAGACAAGGCTAGCAGCAGCAGCGCCGCGTCAGACACGTTTCTGGTGTGCAAAGACATAGAAAACGCCACGCAGCCGCCACGCAGCTGACACGCAGCTGACACGCAGCTGACACGCAAAAGAAACGCCACGCTCACGCCACACAGCCAGTGTGTAGCCGGCCTTAGTCCCAGTCTGTAACTTCTCCTGATATAGATACGTTCAGATTTGAATTCAATTATTATATTATTTTCAATTATATTATTGCCCCCTCTGTGACGAGTATAACTTTCATTTACAGTATGTGAATTATGTCCCTGAAAGTGCCAAAACTATCAAAAGAAATTGGTTGAATTTACCCATGAAACATCAGCACCTTTCTTTCCTGTGAAATGAAAGACTAGCATAAAAAGACAGCAACGTTAAACAGCACTCATTCATCTTAAACTATATAAATACCATCATAATCCACTCACATGGCTTCATTGTCCCTTTTTCCTAATTAACACTCAATATTTTTACATGTTATATTGGCTGCTTTCCATCATTTGTCTTTACTTCTACAAAATGCTACCAAAGCATTCATAAGTAAATAGGCATTGGGGCCTCTCTGAAATACTAGCCAATCAATCAGGCCAGGTTTGCCCTTCTGGAGCAACAAGCCCCCATCCTACCCAGCCATCAGTCATGCCCCACCTCTGGCTGTCCTCTTGCCTATTTTCACACCATCTCTTTCACTTCACACAGCTAACACGATGACTTATTATGTTTTCTAACTTGATTCCCCTTGATGTTTGCTCTCTAACTCTCTCGCTGCCTGTGAGTTACAATCCTGTCTGTTGATTTTCCATCACGATAGGAGAATTAACTCCAAATGTTTGGCAGAGTATCAAAAGCAAGCAGAGGGAACCTGGAGAGACTGCTTTGAATTTTCAATGTATCTGTTTTTTAATACCTCCAGAGAGGTTTCGGATGAGAGCATAATTGTTGTGCAATCACTACTTTATCTTCACCTGGCGTGTTAAAACTTTCCATGTACTATTCTGCAGAAGGTCAGTTAAAAAAGGAGAGGATGTTAAAAAGCTCTACATGACAAATTGCCACTTTTGCAAATAACACATATTATGTCAGTACTGTGTGGAGGTGTATTGTCTTTTGGGAGGTAAGGCTTCACCCCAGTGTAATAAAAATGAAACAAAAGTCAAAGCTTTTCCCAACAGGGTGCAACATATGCCTGTACTGTATAAGGTCACCTTTAAGGCTGTTATGCTACAGTGTGCACACAGCTAAGAGGTGCATTTAAATCACTGGCTAAGCATCAACTTACAGTTTCAAAGCCTAAGTGATTACACAAGTGTTTCTATCATTTGCTGTAGATTGTTGTCGAATGGTGAGGTGAGTTTGTGAGGAGCTTCTTCCCCCTCCACATTTTGTCACAGGTGTGGAGAGATGAGAGTGGGGAATTTGTTTTACCATAATAAAGCAAATCATCCAGAAAATTGCTGAAAAAGTTTATAAATCAAAGCCTTGCAAATTCCATCAAAAGTAAAGCATAATCTTATAAATTGCAGCCGTCTGTGTCATTTGGTTCTATTAGAGTGCGGTGTTTCTCTTAATGCAACAGGGATAATCAAGAGCTCTGCATCAGGTCTGGACACAGGACCAGCATGACCTGCTGTGTGTACATAAACCACAGCTGTAGTGATGGATGGCAGGCTTGACAGAGTGTTGTTCTGTGATGTAGTGGAAGAAGGATCCCACTGTGACTCCCATCCACCATCACACACACAAACCTCTCAAAACCCCACATGTTATCATTGTGTGCAGATGCTGAAATGAGGATGTGTGACAAAGGAATTATATTTGAAAGGGTAAAAAAATGTGTGTGTGTGTGTGTGTGTGTGTGTGTGTGTGTGTGTGTGTGTGTGTGTGTGTGTGTGTGTGTGTGTGTGTTTTTGTAATTGCATAATCAGGAACACATAACAGCTCACTTGTCTGATTACATCAGAGACACAACAGGAGTGAAAATCAGTCACCTCTGCGACACAAGCTCCTCTGTTGTTTTCTACTCCATCTGCGGTCAACAGGAGGATAACAAAAGAAAAAGCAGAGAAAGAGAGTGAGAACAAGACCCACTATCCTTCCAGGAAGGACCCTGAAGGGTTTGGAGCCCTGAAAAATAAGGCTAATTTGAAGGTCATTTAAAGAGCGTCAGGCAGTGCAGCTCAGGAGGGGGGCCTCGGAACAAGTACAGGGGGAGCGGCTTGGGTTGCACCGCTGTGAGGTAGGCGCTCCAACGCTCTCCCTGGTGCTCTTCATCAATCTCTCCCATCCACTGAGAGTCTCCTCTGACCCACATAGCAGCCAGAGGGAGGGGGTTGCCTTTCTTCCATTATTGATACCACTGCATCACACAACCTGCACTTACCTGAACCAAGTCAGCTCAGGAGCCACAAAGGTCAGAGAACCACAGGCAGACATTTAGCCTCTCATTCACATTCATAGTCAAAGGTAAGTGACAAAACACCCCTTTTGCAGCAAGTCCTCCAAACCATGCAACGATATAGGTAGTTTATTCATACCCTAGAGACTCCACAGGAGTGTTTTATAATTTAGCGCCCCTAGCAGTGACAGGAAATAAACCCACAGCAGCGTTTTCTGTCCAACGGATGCAGTTTGGTTATGTTTAGGCACCAAAACTACTTAGTTAGGTTTAGAAAAAGATCGTGGTTTGGGCATCAGCGTTCGAGGCGGAGCCTCATACATTCCTATAAGAGTTGCTCAGTGCCGCATGAAGCCTTCATGAAGCCAATATTTACATGGATGATCGGCAGTGCTTCTGCATTGTGCAGGCGTGTTGGTTTGACCTATCCATCACCCCAACCTACCTCCTTATGCGGAATTTCATCATCTTCATTACCTTATTTCCTGCTTTGCTCCAGTATTAATTATGGGAGGCCACTAGAGGGCACCACCACTAGAAACGTTAATATGAGTCGTAATGGCTGCTTTAACAAACAACCTATGGGAGCGTTTTTCGGGGGAGGACAGTCTATTCTTTTGATAAATCTCTATTGGTATTCCTATTGCTACCATTCATTTTGGACGCATATTCATGTGGGTGGGGGTCAAATATGTGGTTTGGTCGAGTCTTAAGTGTGAGTGATTCATTTCAGCTTTAAGCAGAAGGCATCCGTTTCTTTAGCAGTCAGTATCCTGTTCAAAGTGACTGCATCAAAGTGCCATTTTCACAAAGTTTTCTCATTATTATGATATCAGAAAAAGTCCTCTGAAATATTACTGGCTGACTCATTGGACATTAAATGTGCATCACAGATTATGTTACATAAAGTGAGATGGAAAAATATCTAAAGTTCATATAACTGCAAAAACTGACATTCTTTTGGATAGAGAGGTTCTCTGTTTCTCTTTTTTTTTTCCTGGACAGTTGCCACACGTTTTACACATGTAGTTGGAGAAGCAGGTGAAACATGTTAATGCTGGACCCCTCTGTAGCGTAAGCACAATTAACTATGATTTGCAGCACTCTGAGGGGGGCAGAGATGCAGACAAACCCCTCTTCATCATTTTGGAAATATCTGGCGAACAGTTGCAGGGCCAATGGAAGAAGATGAAACTCCTCCATACACATATCTCCCTGTCACAGTGCTGCTAAAACTGCAATTATGAAGGAACGTACACGCTGTCAGCACACAAAACACAGTTATTGGTTTAGTGCGCCATTGTCTAAACAAAGAATGGCAATATAACCTCCTCTCTGTAATCTTTGATTTTGACATTGAATAGAAAGTAGAGAAGAAGATTTAGTGGTGAAACAATAGTAGATTTGTTTTCTGCATATGCTTTAAATTAGGCCAAGGTTTGGGTAAGGATAAACACAAGTTTAAGCCATTCTAAGTCTCTGCCATAGCAGAGAACAATTCATATTTGAATACAAAACTATTGTTAAACTAAGCACTGGCATGGAACGATGCTGCTGCATGGAAAGAGAGCTTATCTTATCGTACTGCGACTATCACGTCTTTGCTGTGGACAGCTTCAGTCAGTTTCAAAGGAAGGGGTGCCTGGCTTAAGTGCCTGGCTTTGTTTCTACTTCTTTACAGTGGCATTACTTGCACAAATACTTTGATTACAGTACTGAGACACATTTCTTATTCTATGTGCGAATAACATGCTTTATCTGAAATGCAGCAGCTGTGAAGACATTGGCATATTTGCTGTGAGTCAGAATAGGATAACTCTGTTAAAGTGGTAAATCACTCATGCAATTTAACAGCTATAGAATTGTGCCAGTTTTTACCAAATTTGGGGTTTCAGTCAAAAATAAATGCACTACGTTGTTCTCAAAGATAAAATAGTATCAACAACCCATGCAACTAACTTTATGCACTCAGAGCAAAATCTGTTAGGCCAAGGACATCAAAATGAAGTATTTAAACCTCATTATTAAATACAAATTGAGGGAAAATTGCAAAAAGGTCAATTTTTTGAAAAAAGAATCGCCCCCCCTTCCACTAGGCTGGCTACAGGCCTGTACCGTCTACTCTATCAGTTCCTACTAGCCTATTTGTTATGACAGGGGCTGATGTTCATTGCTGAGGGTAGGTGTCTGTGGGTTAACAGGAAGTGGGGACAGCTGTATAAAGTGAGGTGCTAGTTTGTGGTTTTAACAATAACTGTGACATATCTAACAAGCAAAAACTACTCCAAAAAGGGGCAGCGCTTGTTTGTTTATCTGAGAAGTGGATCCGTAAATGATTTTCTTGTTATGCAAGACTCAAACATGTTCCTGTGTTGACAGGTAAAGCACTTTGCTGGGTAGAGTTGTTCATTAAGACACAATAATATAAATAAATATCTGGTCTCTATTGCCTTGTTTGCCCACTACTAAGTGGGAACAATCAAACAAACAAATGATCTCTTTATGAAACAGCTATAATAGTTCCAAGGAGATTGTTTCACAAATGTATGCTATTTTCTATTATATGATTGATACTCATATTAAAACTAAAACTAAATGAACACATTATATGGCTTTAAACACATGATGATGAAAAATAATGATGCATGACGATTAGATCAAAGACAAAAAAAATTAATTGTACTGTGCGGATCTTTTCATTTCTGATTCAGCTCAATGACGCAAAATAGCCATGAGAATCATGCTGCATATCGATAACACAGCTGGGCACAGTGTGGTTTGTTACCTAGCTTGTCTGTGACCACACAATTGTGTGCTAAAAGTTCAGCACACAGCTTGAGGGAATTTACCCAAACTCTGTGTGCAAGTAGTTGCAAGACACAGTTTGTGATTACTTTTTTTGTGATAATTCGATGAAAAGGTACCATAAGAGCAGCTGTTATCCTGTCTGTAAATAGAGAGTTTCTGCTGCTGCTGCCTTCCAACAGACATGGACATGGACATGGACAGACATTTTCTTTTTTCATCTAATGCTTTGGGTTTACAAGTGGAGTTGACAAGGTTGCCACAAGCCTCTTAAACTGTGAACAGAAAAGGGCAAGTGCTAAAGTGCTTGAGGCAGATTTCTATGGTCGAGTGTCTTGACAGATGAAAATGGAGTAATTGCAAGGAAAGGCTCGGGCAGTGGGTGCTCTAATCTACGAAACAAAGAATTAAAAGCTCTTATTACCATCACATTGCATTGTTTTTTAAGGGCTTACTCTTTGGTATCATTTCAAATAAGATCTGGCATTTTAGGAAGCAAACATTTTTCTGAATAAAATATTTAGAGCCATTGTATGATTATATGACACATGAGTTTACTGGCACCACTTCTCCCGTATCTTTCACTGAAATGGCCTCAATAAAGTTATTCACTGTTAATGTTTGTTGGAACAGGTCCATGGAAAATGGAGAACTTTGAAAGTCTGAGGTGTATAGGGTAAACATAACATTAAAAACATGTTTTTCTTCCACTGCCTGCATGGTTTGTAGCTAAACGTACAGCATACATAGAGTTGAACCAGGAAGCTCTGTAGATCACATGTAAAAGGGTTACCCGATGGATCTAGTAAGCTCTCACAGATGCTAAACAGAACCTATATAACTGCAGGGAGCAATACATCAGCTCAAAACCATATGCATAAAACTCAAAATGTTCACTGAGGTGTCATAGTTTATATGTGGATTATGGTCTGGATTCTCTGAAGCTCTTTTCCTAAAAGTAAGTAGCAGAGGGGTCATAAACTGGAGGGGACATTCTGGTGAATAAAATGAGAGATAAAAAAGACAAAGCAAGTTACACTTGAGGAGGATATACACCAGCCAAAATTCACTCTAAAAACAACAGTTGATTTAAGTGTTTAAGTGTCTACCCATTCTACATAATGGTAAAATGTCCAAAGATGTAACAACACAGCAACCCAAACGTTCTTCTACCAAATGGCATATTACTGATCAATAATTGTTAACCTTTTATATATTTTAGTATTCCTAATTCAAAAACTGTACTAAAAGTAACAGATATGACTCCATTGCTTACAGGTGCTAGCCTCCTTAAGCAAAAACTACAGACAGGGTGTAAAACACATGTATAATATTAAGGCCCTGACACACCAACCCGATTATCGGCCGTCGGACAGTCTCAGTGACTCGAGTCTGTTCGGTGTGTTCCGTGCCGTCGTCAGTCGGAGGAGCCGTCGGCCTTCATTTGGGCCGATTTGACATGTTGAATTGGAAGGCGGGCATTTGGACTCAATGGCAAATCTGATTGGTGGAGCGCTAACCCAGAAATGACGCCTCTCAAAATCTGACAAAAATCTTTTAAACTGACCTTTGTCGATCTGAAATGAAGACAGATTCAGCAACTGTGTGGCTTATTTCTCGCTTAAAATGTTTTCAGAAACACGTTTTGGTGAACTATCTTCGTAAAATATGAGATCGTTATTATGCTCGGTTGTAAAATCTGGGAGCAGCCAGACCCACGTGACGCGTTCGTCCAATCAGCTGCCGGTTTTCATTTTTTATGAAATGACAATACAGATTAGCGCCGTCTGCTGTTATGGAGATGTATTACGTCTCGCGCACACGCAGAATGTACGCTCAAGTCGGCATCGCTTCGGTGTGTTCTGAGCCACTTTTTTGACCAACTCAGGGAGGCAGTCAGTCTGACGACCTTTTCTGCCAAAGGTTGGCCGTCGGGTTGGTGTGTCAGAGCCTTTAATGGACAAAGCATCCGGTTCGGCAAAGTGCTGCAAATGCATAGACTGTAAATTAGTGGACAGAGCATGTGTGACGTCACCCGTTGGTTTGTGGAGATCTGCTATGAGTTTGCCGCTACGGGCGCAGCCATCCTCGTTGCGGATGTGATGATTTTAGACGAGAGGGAGGAGTGAGGGAGGAGCGCTACGGAAGTGCCTTAAACCTGCATTCTATCTGAATTCCAGGAGGGGGCAACACATGCGGTGGCAAAAAGAGGACGGTTTCTGTAGAAGTCTATGAGAAAGAGACCCACTTCTCACTTGATTTATTACCTCAGTAAACATTTTCATAATGGGTTTATGGTCTCAATCGCTAGTTTTAAGTCTTCTGCAACACAGAATGATGTTCATGTTTTGAATTATGGTCTCGTTGATTTTAAAATCGGCGATAAAGCAGGGGGTGTTTTAGGGCATGGCTATGATGTGATTGCCAGTGAAAGTGTGTAACGTAACGTAGAGTGTAAGGGCTCCTCCCTCACTCCTCCCTCTCGTCTAAAATCGTCACATCCACAACCAGGATGGCTGCGGCCGTAACGGCAAACTCGACGACTCATAGTAGATCTCCACAAACCAATGGGTGACGTCACACATGCTCTGTCCATTAATATTATACAGTCTATGGTAAAACACCATCAGATAGTAATTTGATGAAATGCAACACTTTCAATAATTTGTCCATTTGCACTGTATACCACAGGTTTATCTTGCAGCCGTACAGTGTGGTTGGAATAAAACAGAAGAATGATTAGAAGTGTTTGAATGGAGTTTGGCAAGGGTGAGAAATTTTAAGTGCTCACCCTCCAACCCCACTCGCTCCCTCAAATGTCTACACATACACGCAAACACACAGATGTCAGAGGGGTCTGAGTGACTCTACCCCTGTCACTAGATGCCTGCTGTGAAAACAGCACACACACACACACACACACACACAGACACACACGCACACACACACACACACACACACACAGCCTCTTCTCGTCACCCCCCTCCCCTCTCTCCCTCTTCTCTGGACGCCAGCCTGACATACCAGACCTTGTTCGTTAGCACATATTTTTACCCACCGTTACTAAATTAGGAAGCCAGAGGGAGCAAATGGAGTGTGGCTGCCAAGGCAGAAGAAGAAGGGTCTGATCAGGCCTGGGTTTGCTGAGGGCCCATGCCAACCCTACCAGCTTCATTAAGAGCCACTTGGGTTTCAGAAATAGAAGCCCAACAGGGACCGGGGCCAAACAGAGCCCTGAACAGCCAGCCAATAACTCACGGGACAAACAAACAAATAAACGGGTTGTCTCATGGCCTGCCAGAATCAACCGGCAGCAGCCATCCCAAGGAGCCAGAAGAAGTTATCTTAGGCAGTCGTGCACACAAAATGTGCCCTGCCCCGAGTTTAAAAGTGGTGACAGTACACATACTGCCAGCCCGATACAGAATAAATTCACCTAGAAAGCTCTCTCCGGAGACCAATTTCTCAAAGCAGCCACAGAGACGTTACTTCTTGTTTATTTGGCATGGCTTTTGGGCGCTGATGTAAGAAAGGATATTTTTACAAGGAAATGTACATTTCCTCTTCTCACTATTGGCATATAGCATGTATGTATATAAAAGTACAGAATAATGTGGAACACAGGTATTCCTTATCTGTATTTTTAAACCCTAAACCTAACCCTTCAGATCTATAATCCTACAAAATTGCATGCACATTATAAATTGTCATATAATAAATAAGTAAATAGAGGGGAAAGCATGTTGCTATGCAGAAGATTTAATCTGTTTATTTGCAGGAGATTTGGACAGATACAGAGCCCGTTAACAAATAGCTCTTATGGCAGTGTAGTTTCAGAGAACAACAACCAATTAGAAAACACTGTAGGAAAATGTGCTGCTTTCCAAAAGGCTGCAAAACATAGAGGAAGATCTTTCAGGTTCATTGTTTACCATTTCGTCTGAGTGGCACCTCTCCACCTGTGCACTGCCATGACTTCAGTCCATTTAGCACCCCCCCCCATTAAAACTACTGAGCTATTAGCAGCTGACTTTGAACAATTTTAAGATCAGTGTTGTCACTACCTTACAGTATATTGACCAATGAGGATACAGATAATGTATTGTCCTAGATTCTATCCAAGATGGTTTTGACTGACTGACAGTGATGCATGTCTTTCTTCTATTCATGATGATGCTTTTGATTATATGGCATCATAAAATACTTGATGACATCCATGTTTTACTATTTTTCAGACTGTTGGCATGTGTAGGTGACAAAATTATGGTTAGCTAAAATAAGCAACATCTTGAGAGGTCTGATAAAACATTAAATAAATGGTTTGGATAATACTGAAAAAAAGAATAACAGCCCTGGGATTAAATATGGCCAGTTCAACACTTTAAAGTGTGCATGCCCTTAGGAGAGGCCAAAATCCCAGCCATTACTTCTTATAAGAGCACAACAATATTATAATATTCTCTTGAGCACAACTGTTAAACCTACAGTATATCTGGGACTGTTACTATTGTGCTACTATAGTGACATCTTGTGGAGAAATTAGAATACTACAATTAATATGTTAAAAAACGTGTTAAAAATTCTAACTTCAAGGATATTTCTATCCGCTGTTAAAGACTTTAGATTACATGGCAAGTCAACCTGCTAGGGGCCCCTGGGGCAAATAATAAGATGATGAGCCCATGTTAACCCCCCATTGCACTATGTGCATTATGAACTGTTGTTTTATATGCTGGAATACTACCAGGTATACTATGTAGTAATTTGATTAACACAAATTAATTAAGAAATTTGCAACATATGGGAACAAAAACTTTAAAAATAAAGCTCTTGAAAGATTTTGACACAAGACAGGCCCTAATGACCTGCCAATAATGGCCCATAAGGCCCTAATCATGTGATTAATTGTGCTTTATTGATGCATACTCTTAGACAAATTTCCAATTTAAGGTCCTTTACACGTCAAAACAAGTCATCTTTTTTCTAACGTGTTTTTATTTAGACTCTAAGTTACTCTGGGCACAAATAACAAAGATAAAACGTGTGAAAAACAAAAAAGATCATGCTAACGTTAAGGCTAAATAATAGTCCTGCCTTAACAGATGCCACAACACTAGATATAAGGCCGGCAATCAAACTGATTTGAGCAAACCCACCCTGTCTTAAGAAAATGTCTCAGGCAAAACCATATACTGTAAAAAACAAAACAAAACAAAAAACACCCACTGTTAGGTTAACACATAGTGCCTGGCGCTTTTGTGACCCCTAAATTGTGGGACCAGCCCATGAGGCCAGCAGGAGCAGTTAACGTTCCATTGCCTAGTAGTGTATCTAACGTTACCTACCTATAAATAAAAGGCGTATTTTCAGCTTTTGTCTCGGTTTAAGTCGAACATTTGTTGTCATAGACATTAATCACACTTTAAAGCCATCTAAATTGTTGTTGTTTTTTAAGAACAGCGCAGTTCTTGAATGCACCCCACTTCCTTCCTGCGAATGTGTGTACCTCCAGGAATTGGAAAGGTTTTTCTAGGTTCTCCATGCTTTTATAGTTATGGATACTCTAGTTCAGTTCCGTAACGACTGCACACTAGCTGTAAGTGACGTGTTTTAGAGTTGCATTTTAAGTACCATAGGGTAAGGTAAGGTAGCTAGTGTATCGGTTATCTTAAGCACAACCAACTGAAACAGCATCATCAGACGCTAACTAGCTATTGTAGCAAGCGCACTGTAACCACGGAAACAATAACGTATAGAACACAAGCGCTTATGGCGTGGTTAAAGTTACATCCACAAACTGTCATTGATTGTTTGTAAAATTAAAGAGAATGGCTGATGAACTCGCAATGACAAAAACACGACCCAGTTCCTCCGAGTCTCCGCCGGCTGAGTAAGTGATTTATTCTTAGCTAGCTAACGTTACTAACATATTTATTTAACCCGTGGACCAGTTAAGGTAACTTAACACTAGCTACCTAGCTAGCTAGCTAGCTAGATGTTGATGGTACTTAACGTTATCCCACCGAACAGAACATTAGAATGAAGAAAGTATTAACTCCCATATTAACTGTGTCCTAGCTAATCTGTTAAGTCTTTTCAGGAGCCTGCTAGCAGTCCAGACAACGTTGCAAAGTATTCTCTTCAAATGTACATTCACCTTTCCAAAAATGTGTTGACATATCTTTTTTGACCAAACTTGTAGATCCCCTGAAAGCATGGGATGCACCAATAGGGGCGTGAATGCATCTCCTCCCTGTTCCTCAGATGTGTTGAGTCCCTCACAAACCGGATATGCAAAAAAGGAATTTATGAGGATGGCACCTAAAGAAAAGCTCAAACACTTTGACAGCCAGGCTCAGGCCCGTGAAGACATCCAAGAGGTGGGTACAGTATGGGTTGCACTAACAAATTCATATTACATTCTTTTTTCAGTTAGTTGTGCACAGAAGATATGCTTTCACAACTTTTCCTGGAGACTTTTTACAGGTCAGATATTCATTAATCTATACCATATTTTATACAAGCGGAATGCACACCAAGGCTGCAACTAATAATTATTACTGACAACATCCTGGCGTCCTGGTTTTGAGTCTAATCCTGGTTTGGATCGTATTCGGGATATGCTGTTTACATGGAACACGAGAGACCTGATTACTCATCCCTTTATACATGATCAGCATCTGGGTGTTTCTGATTATCTGCGTGCAGGTGTGTTTTGATTCTCCAGCATCTCAAGTTTCTATCTGAGTAGCCTACTCCAGGTAGCATATCCAAATTTCTCGAAACCCAGGATAAGGTCTTACAGTATACAGTTTCTGAAACCAGGATAAGATATTTATATGTGCAACATGTAACCAGATACTGCAAAAAAAAAAAAAAACTAGGATACTTATGTGCACATAAAGGCACTTAATTGATAAGTCTTGAATATTTTTTCAACAAATCGATTATGTCTATAAAATGTCAGAGAATAGTAAAAAATGTCCATCACAATTTCCAATAGTCAAAAATGATTTCTTCAGGTAACTTGTTTTATCTGTCCAACAGGGAAAACCCAAAAGATATTCACGTGACAGTGATATATAACATAGAGAAGCAGTACATCCTCAAACCCAAGAAGCTGGAACCAGTGAATGCTTGTTATTTCTACTTGGTAAATGACTTAAACAATCAATTGTAATCAAATTTGTAGCTTATTTATTTTACGTCGGTCGGTTAATCAATAAATTGACTCATCGTTTCAGGTGTACACACACCTCACATTAGAGATAAACCTCATGTTTTCACTAAGCTTGACACCCAGGCAGGTGAATGATTGAAATTAGTGTCTAAATGTGAATCTAAGCTGTAATGCAGAAGTATTATTGATGTGTGTGTGCATGGTACAGTGGGCTATCAAGATAATACTGACAGCTGTTTACTGTATCTGCTCAGTTTGATGCTTGCATCCAGGATCTGGTGCGTTGTGTGGCTCTGACTAGGCTGGTGCATGGGGATGGACATCTGAAACTGGCCCAGGCACATGCCAGACTGGCTAAAGCATATTTTCAGTTCAAAGGTAATTTAAAAAAGAAATAAAATACTGTGAGTACATTGTAATTTTTAACTGCATATTATGGAATTGATTTTCAAAAAGTTGTCACTTAAAACAGATGGGCCTACACAATCCAAATGTAAGTCTTTGAGTGATGCACCTACAATTTAGGAACCTATTGTTTTACCTAAGAAAGATGTGTTAAAAAAGTGTAAGATCAATCCACATAGCTGCCCATACTTTATAGTGATTAGCTACTACAGTAATACTTTTTTTTAATGTGGTTTTACTTTGCTCTTTGCCCCAATAATGGCCATCTAGGGAAATTATTAATTGAGGATAAGGTTGAGATGATGTTCAGATTTTTAGAGTTAGCATACTGTTTAATTTACACTCTCAGTGATTGTTCTTTGTCGCCTCAGGCTGGGGACTGCAGGCCCAGGAGCATTCGGCTCTGGCCAGAAAGCACCTGCTGCCTTTCTGCCCCTCCATCTCCTCCAGCAGAGGTGAAAATCTCGAAGTTCTCATGTGTCTACTGAACGTACACCTCACACAGGGAGGCGCTTCACTGCTTACAGCCAAATATCCTTGCCATGATATATTTTACAATAATGTATGGGATTGAACAGGAACTGAAATCCACTCAAATAACAAGCTGTACAATTCCTTGACTATTTTCAACTCTTGGGGAGGCTGAATCCTCTTTTCTGGAGGCAGAACATGTTCTTGAGGAGCTTCATCAACATGGTGGCATCAACCAGGAAGAGAAGATGAAGACTGCGCTGGAAATCTCCACTAGTCTATCCAGGTTCAGTAGTGCAAAAACAATGTTTTTAGCAGCAGCAGTACAGAGCAGATATATTGCCAAAATCGAAAAGTGAGAAATATATAAATATTTGCAGCCTATAGTAATAGCAGCTGAGCCAAATAACTTTCTGCGCTATTGCCGATTAAAAGGTGCCAGGTCTTTCTAGAGGAGATTCAGAGTACAGCCTGGACAACTTTACATTTTCAGCTATTGTTATTATAACTAAATAATATTTGTTTTTCTCAAACTCTAATTTCAAAAGCAGTAGGCTACCTTGCATTTAAGTTTGGCCACTAGATGGCGATATAGTCTTGCAAATTCACATAAAATCTAACCCTAACCCTACCTTTCACTTGTTTTTCTGAGTGGAGGGGTTTTTGCTAACTTGGTTATACCAGTAGAAACACCATTATTTCATGTTCTCTTACAAACAACATCTTAACAAATCAGGATTTCCCCCCTGTGGTTGTCCAGTCCGCTCAGCAGTCAGCGTGGGTGTGCTGTAATTATGCTTACAGACCTGCTGGGTGGGGTTTCTGCATGTCCACTCATACAGTCACTGCTCAAGCAGAGGCACAGATGGGAGAGAGGCTTTTCTCCTCTTTTTAAAAGCATTTCTCCCTTTTCTCCATATGCGTTCTGCATGTTTCCCTTTTTTTCTCTAGCTTTGACTCCCTCCTTAATTATAAACTCCTCTCACCACATACCACAGTAAGTAATTAGCCTTTACAGTCTGGTCCTTGAGATATTGTAAAGCTCTTTAATTCTCTGTTAAGTGTCAGCTGCTTTGTTTACGTCACACCGAGTACCATTTCCATATTATTGATTTGTGTCTACCATTTTACAGTGTGCATTTGTAGCCTGGTGGTGGTATTGACAACAGAGGTTCCAAGGGCAGTACTACATGCTCAGGAAAAGATTAAAGACTTAGTGGATCATGGTGGAGACACCAAGCACAGACATCAAATGTAGGAGAGTCAGATAGTCTGTTAAGGGAACTGTGTGGCCTGGCAACATAAAAATAGCAGCCGCTTCTCATAGTTTAGATCACTGTGGGTGAAATTAGAAGCACAACCAGGAAATAAAGTATAGTCTTACCTGGGTTGAGATCACCCCACTAATGTCTTTATGTTAATTTGGATCCTGTTAATCCTTGTATGTGAAATGTATAATTTCCACACGAGTGCTTGTATCATATAAGTTTTGTCAAAACAAAAAAAATACAGGCCCGTCTCCCATCAAAACATTTGACAACCTCACAATGTTTGTGTTACAAAGCTGACCTATACTGTCATCATTTGGATCAGTTCTTCTTTTTTTTTTTTTCTTTTTTTTTTTTAAAGATTGTTTTTTTGGACATTTTAGCCCTTTATTTTCGACAGGACAGCTTAGACTTGAAAGGGGAGAGAGAGGGGGAATGACATGCAGCAAATGGCCGCAGGTCGGAGTTGAACCCGTGGCCACTGCGTTGAGGACTAAGCCTCTTTATACAGGCACGCTCTACCAGGTGAGCAACCCATGTGCCCTTGGATCAGTTCTTTAAATGTTTTTTCTTAGTTTTAGTGAGGAAACATTTCCAGTATTATAAATGAGTATTTAAGCAAAAGACGGTAGTTGGGTGACGATGTTTTAACAGGGGACCCCATCTTACAGGTAATCTAAGGTAAATAAACATAGGACCCAATGTTTTAAAAATCCTGTTGCGAGGTAAATACGAGCAATACTCCTGCAGCATCTACAGTAAAGAAGCCTTATCAGCAGCTGAGGTGAGCTACACTGATAGGTATTTGTAAGTGACGCCATCTTGGTCTGTTTCAGAGTCAGAGTTTGTTGACGTGATGTGTGTAATTGAAAAAATGTGCAGACTCTGGCTGGTGTGTAAGCTTGCTAAATCTCTTTTGTTAGGTGATGACTAAGAATTTGGCATGCTTATAAAGCTCTGTCAGTCAGCACTGTTGTGATGGAGGGGAATGTTCCCACCAAAACCTGCAACAATAAAGTAAACTCAGCTCTCTTATAGATCCTGGTCCAAAAATTCTGCCCGGTTTTAGATTCCCACTCAAGGTGTTGTCATGAACCAGCTCAAAGTTATGACAAAAACAAGGGAGAGCACACATAATTAGAGATTAAATTACTAATGATCAGCCAGATGGATATTTGTTGTTAGGTCAATAAATCAGTTTTGTGTGTGTTCTCATGTTCTCAGACTTGGCCATGGCTGCTAAGATCATTTCTTTTCTTCACTTCTTTATAACTGTTGCTTTCATAAATCTGCATCTTAGTTGACAGATTTCATTTAATTAAAACATTTTAGAATGTATTTTATAACTTCCCTCCAGTTGAATGATGAATTAATGGAAACTTCCACAATCTCTCCACCCTTAATTATCACGTTCATGTATCATATTAATTGAAAAAAATACATCGTATTCACCAATGTTGTGCAAATATTCTCTTGAGTTTGTGCTGTTGAGGTAATCAATGGTCCCGTTCGCTTATCCTTATTGTATATGTAGGCTATTGACTGGACATAGCTTAAACACACAGCGTGGCAACTGTTGGCCAAACTCCAGAGGTATTCTAATGCTTGGGATCCAGTGTCTGCTCGTATTCCTTCCAAAAAGGTAGCTCTTATTCCAGATGTAAAATTGTCTCTGATTAGTTGGGTGAAATAAAACCGGCAGGGATTTAGTCGTAAATGGCCATGATTGAGAGTCACTACCCAAAGACTGAACAGGTAGTTTAGTGTTCTTCTCCATAGTCTTTGACCCACATCTACCTGAGGCACAATAAAAAGCCTCATCAATCACAATGCCATCAGTTTAAAGTACCACACAGATTTGCTGGAGCGAGCTGTTGTGTTTCTGCCCCTCTGTTTTCACTTTGGCTTGGCCTTACTGTATCGTTTTCCGAGTGAAAGCCCAGAGCAAACTTACGTCAACTATGTTCTGGAAACATTTACAAAAGAGGGCTATGTGGCTTGCTTGGCAACACATCTACACATCCTTAATTATATTAATTCCCTGCCCTGTGGATTAGTAGATTTCAGTGGGATGTGGCATATTACCGTCCTGCCAGGAAATGTGTAAGGATGCAGAGTGAATGAGAGGATAGAGGGGTATTGTCTCTGTTTGTCCATGCAGGCAGAATGGCAGGACTCAAGCCATGCTGGAATGTAGCTCTGCTTCAGCCATGCCCTAAAAGGACCTGAAGTCCTGCCTCATGATCACTTATGAGCATGGCACTCCTACTATCCATCACAGCATGTTAGGATAATCTTGGATTCACGGGAAAATTCAAAGTAATGAACAATCACAGTGTTTTTGTAACCTGTACTGCTGACATTTAACCACTGAGCAATGAATACCCAGATTCATATGGTCATGGGATGTGAGCATGCCATAATACTGTCAAGCTTAGACTTTAGGTTCCCACACAGGCTGCCCCTGCTAAAGTATACTGTATGTACTGGAAGGCATGTCGGATAAAACCTTAAATCAAACATACAGCGTTCTGTAGGTAAGTGAATTGTCATTCAGATAACCACATACAACTATACTCTGCACAGTGTGGATGTGAGAAGGGGATTCCTTTTCTGCTGTCTGACAATGTAGATTTAGATTGTATAGTAGCGAGTGGTGTGCCTTCTGAGAAAGGCCACCCCTTTAGCTGGACAGCTGAATTCAATTGAGAGTCCATTAGATGGTTTGGAGCTGTTAGAGTATCCTGATGGGATCCAGAGTCCTTGCAGTGGTTATTGCAGCCATCGTCTCATCCCCTCTCCCCACTCTCCCACCCTGTTGCTCTGTAGAAGCCCAAGCAACCCCATAGTACAGTATGAAAGGAATTGACTGTCTTTTAAAAGAGCAAAGACTGACTGTTGTGTGCATGAGCAAAACATGAAGCCTAAGCACTTGGTAGCAACAACACTTATGTACAGATGGGTGACAAATTGTTATAAATGTAGAACTCTGAGCTAGATATTCGTCCTTGCTATGGTGGTTTCTACTGAGACTGCAAGAGTAACCCCCTTATTTAGACACCTTTTAGAATGAGAGTTTGAACATACTGCAGGAGTTATTCATCAGAGCCTGAGAGGCTGTGGTTAAAGTGAGGGGGTTAGGAGCAGTGTAACCTTCAGTCCCAGAGGAGACAGTTAGCAACTCGTGAAAGGATGCAACCAAAAACAGTTAAAAGGGCAATGTGCAAGCTTTCCCTATTATAGTATGCACTACAACTGCAGCCATCAGCCAAAAGCCTTCACCACTCTGCAGGCTCTGGGTTTGGCTAGAGACCAAGCAGTTACTTCTGTAATGTAAAACAGGTTCATTGTAGCAGAAGTAGCAGGCTTATGGGTATATACTGTACTCTATTAATACTCTAAATGAAGAGTATTATATAGCATTTTTGTTGCAGTGTATTGCTTAAATATACTTCAGCAGAGCAAACAGAGGGATGCAGAAAAACTACTTGAAGTGTACGCTCTCTAATCATTACTCTTCATTGATGCCTTATATAGTGGGCTGAACTGGTTGCTGTCTTTGTGTTTGTCTGTCCGTCTCTGACAGTCTCTCCATTTGTCTGTCCTTTCTGCTCTTTAGGGTCTATAGGAGACAGAACAGACCAGAGGAGGCCTTAAGCCAGTGTGAGAAGTCTCTGCAACGGCTGAAGGATTGTGGTAAGCCAGAGAAGACCTCTTCGGTCTATAGGGACATGGCCGCCATTGAACAGGACAAAGGTCATTTGGACCAAGCCATAGAGCATCTCTCCAAGGCAAGGGGCATATCACTCACACTGCACAACGTACTGTTTATAAACACATGAGGGCTTCTTGAGACGGTGCCAGGCTTTGTTGTTTGGTAATGTTCCCACACCTCTTATTTGGTGATATGTGATCTGTCTTATTTCACGTGGGTGTTTCTGCTAGGCTCATGCCATTGCTATGAGTCACAGCCCAGAAGAGCTAGAGGGGGCTCAGATCTCCCACAGCCTGGCCCTCATCCTTTCTGCTGCAGCAGAGCCCCATCACAATGGTGAGTTTATTCAGTCACAGGCTAGGCCTGAGCAATATGCAACAAGGGGTTAATTAGGGTTTGAATCTCCCATTGTCTTTCTATATGTGAAATTCTTTAAGATTGAGTTATGGAAACCAGACTTATAGTAGTCTCTTTGAAGACATTCAAGTTCAGTCATGTCAGTATGATTCACCCATGTCAACTATCTCAAGGCAAATGTATGCTCCATGGTAGCTATGAAAACTAAGAAAATGAGTATGACTGTATACCATAATACATTGATTCAGCAGAAGTATACTATGTTTAAGCAATAGCAGTGTTAGTTAACATGCGTCATATATTTTTTTTTTCACCATGCTGGTGTAGACTCTGCAGGTCACTACTTTGAGCAGAGTCTGAGTGCATACAAAAACTCTGTAGGTCCACAGGATCCAGCTTTTCTCGCGGTCCAGGATGATTTCTGTCGTTTCCTCCTACTCAGTGGCCACAAAGAGGTTACACACACACACACACACACACACACACACACACACACACACACACACACACACACTTACACATATACACACCTGTAAGAACAGTGAGACAATGCCACTACAGTGATTCCTTCCAGACAATGAGTATCTTAGACATCATATTTTTGCTCCATGGAAACACCCTCAGAGTTTGTGATTGTCATTTATTCCACCTGCTAACCCGGGTATGGCTCTCACTACTGAAGGCAAAATATGATTTACCTATTTTCAATGTACCATTGCAGAGATGTGTGGAAATCCAGAGAGCTTCTCTCGCTACAAAGAGTTCTACTTTCGGTGACCTGAGTGCTGAGGTAGCAGACACCCTTCAGCTGATAGGAAGTATGGAGATGAGTGAGGGCAGGGTGAAGCAGGCCCACAGGACCATGACAAAGGTATAACAAGTTACAGAACACAAACAGGACAACTAATGTTTGTCTTGGCTACAATCTGTAAATACGTACCATAAAATGCTGGACAGTAGAACATGACATTGTCTCTGCCAAAGTATTTGGGAGGGTTTAATAAAAAGGCCAGCGGTCAACGGGTGTGTTCTTCTACACCATTGAGAGGCCAGTTCAAAATATACACACAAAGAGTCCCTGACATATTGAGATGAGCTATTTCCACCATCCTCCCTAAAGCTCAGTGCTATCAGAGTTGCATGCTAATCTTGGAAGGGTGCAGTGTGCAGAGCTGCCCTCCCTGGTGTAAACTATCACAGACAGTGACTTTGTGTTTCCTCAGTCTGGACGGAGCCTGACAGATGGGCAACACAACTTTGGAAGGAGAATGGCAGTGTGCTAACTGCTGTCAATTAAAGGGACACCAACCCCAATTAGTGAGGCATGCCATTATGTCCTTTGAAACAAAAGTGACATTCCTGTCTTTCAGTACAAATGCATTGAATAAATAGCAGCCCTTTAAGTATTTTGACCATGTTCCTCCTCTATAGCTGTTACCGTTTTACTTATTTCCTTATTTAATGAGTGTTTTTGTTTTACACATAGAGTATGACTGCACATTGCCGTATGAGCTCTGTTCTGCCGCCCATCAAACATACTAAAATACACCAGTATATGGGGGTTTCTTTATACTAGTAATGACATGCCTGTAAGTAAAGAAGCCCGGTTGCTATGTTGTTTGTTATGACATCTAAGGGCAGAGGGGGTCCAAGTCCCCCTCTGAACTGACAGGGTACATCAGGGCACACTCTCTCTAAAGCACGTCCCACTAGTAACCTTTCTGAAGTACCCTAACACAGAGAAGATATGTCAGGATTTATTTATTTTTTTCCTGTCAGCATGACACCATCTGCACTCTGATTGAGGAACTTTGTTTTTCCAAAGGAAACCTGGCTCATACAGTAGATACAGAACATATGATCTACTACAAAAACACAGAGAACAATGGCACACACAGACTTGCCACTTTCCCCCTTCTTCTGTAGTGTTGCTGAAAAAGAAGGCCTTCCATTACATCAACCTTAGCAACAGTTAGCAACAGTGAAAACATCCAGGCCGCCAAATGGATCTGTTCCAGATTACAGAGCGTTTTACTTTCCCTGGTGAAGAGGGAAACTTTTCGCTCCCTCTTTCTCGACTTTTAACAAAGTTCTCCACATCTTATTTATGGCGCTTGCAGAAATGAGCAGGCAGGCTTTTATCATGTCTATTGCATAACTGTGTATGTGTGCACGCTGTGTTATCAAAACATGTGTTTTTGGTTAAAAGTTTAGACTTTTTCGGTTTGTCATGATATGTCATATAGCTGCTCATTCCTCTCATTTGATTGGACCAAACTAAATGTAGAGTGGAAAATGACTGCATCTTAAATGTGTTGAGTTAACTACCTCAGATTCCTGGGTTGTTGATTTGGAGTGCTCGTAATAAATCTAGCAGAATCCCCCTTGTTGACCTGACACTCCGAGTGGTCAGCACAGGTGTTATCTAAACCTTGGTTTGCAACAGTGGTTATTTTGGGATGTGTAGTGCATTCACATGTTGCTAGGAAGTGTTTATTCCCCTTTGAGTATAAGTTGCACCTCTCATATTCCACTGAGCACTAACTCTGCTGTTCTAACTGTTATTTGTTTTTATTTTAAATGTTAGTGCCTGGAGATCCAGAGTTTGTTGTACGGTCCTCAGCACAAGACGACAAAAGCTACACAAAAAGCCGTGAACATGCTGGCACGGTAAATCTGCTGAACTAATTAAACTATACTTTATATTATATTAAGACATTTGATTCTCCTGGTGATAAAATCAGTAATGAGACCATGTAATGTATGTTTTGCAGGGCACCAGAGGTAGCTGAGAGACAGAGGCAAGGTATAAGAAAAACAACACTTTCAGTTGTACCATCCAGTAGCAATGATGGAAACTCAGTGTCTGAGTCTTAAAATATTTTGTCAGTACAATAATCTTGCAGCTTTGTACCAAGAAATACTGACATGTTTGTCTGTCTGTTAGATAACACAGGCAACTACCACTGCTGAAAATTAGCTTCAATCGCACTAGTCATGTCCACTGGCATTACATGTATGTGTGTCACTTTGTACATTAGTTGATATAAGTTCACTTTGAAGAAATACTCACACTCAGAAAACATACCAACAATAGGTTTTAATTGTGTTAAGATATGAATCAGTTTCCAAATAAGGGCTGGAACTTTTTTTTACCAAAGCAATAATGCCATTTGTTCAATATAAATCATTATGTCAATAAAAACAATGGTGTTGGACTATCTTATCAACACTTATTGAACATTTGACTCATAAAACATTCTTTTTACATCAGTATATTTTTGTATGCTGATGTACACATTTGTTTTTATGCTATGAAATGGCACATGGTATCCAGATTACACTGTGTACATACATATACAGTAACCTAACAAATATTCCTTATTAAGATACATTTTAATGCACTGATGTAATAGTTTTGCTGCAGTTTGCAGATAAGAATGTATGAAAATATGCTGTATCTGGGCACTTAAAAGCAACAATAATTTTTAATTGAGTTTTCATTTAGTAGATTTTCAAGAATGAACGTATTTATAAAAGCATGGCATTCACGCTAAATATTGCATTTCTAAATATTTCTTTAACACGATAATGCCAAGGAGCCAATCTGTGAAGACATTACTTAATAGTTACATAGTGTACATTTTGCAACCACTTAGATAAAATGTGTAAGACATGTAACCAGACTGTAATCATGGACTATTTCGGCCTCTGCAACATGTACACAACACAACAAAAGCCTAATGAACAGTCAGTGCCACTAAGCTGATGATCCAAAAATAGTCACGGTCATGGACACACTCATGTTTGAGAGCAAAGGTGAATCCTTCAAGCCAACACTGTGATAACCAACAAATGTCTACAAGCAACAATTATCCAGACAAGACATACTGTACATCAAAACTAGATGTGATTATATTTTCTTTAGCAACACTATCACTGAATCCTTTTTAATTCATTAAAATTCTCCTTGTTTTCATTCTTTCATCTTACTGTTTGCTTTTCAAATCAACAACCCCTTTTTGGTGTTCTAAGTGCTATAATTTACCATCTTCTTACTCGCATGTTCAGATTATAATGTTCGCTGTTAGGAAGTTAGAAATGTATGGTAAAGATACACATTTTACAAACATTACATTGACCATGTAACCTGGCTTTGGTTGTATACTAGGCAATTTTTTTTTCTAATTAATCAAAATGGGTTTTGTAAATTACTTAACCACTTTTAAGTGCTACATTTACTTGCACTACACTTTGATTTTAGCATTCAAAACTTGCAAAGTTTCTTAAGACCAATAACCTTCTTTTTTTCCACTCCCACTATATATTCCCACTATATATTCTGTACACATCACTGACTACTGCTTTAAATAAACTCCTGTGTTCCACAATGCAGTATGTATTAAAACGATTCCATTTGGCAGCAGTGCCCAAGTCAAAGGAAAAATGAAATCCCCAATCTGCAAACAGTTCACAGCACCTCATAACTCTTAACTGTCATATGTTGCAATATATTCAACAACATGGCAGACACATGATGTGATGGGGTGTTGTGAACTGCAGAATGGGCTGTTTAAGATGAACACCACAGGTTAGAGAAATCTAGAGGGAATAAACAAACCTCTTTAAAGATTAACTGCAAGCTGTAAAAAGGTAAAACACATACAGAGCAGCACTCCATCAGTTTTCACCAGCATGGAAATTTGCTTCAATATGTAGATGTTACAATCCTAAACTTAAACTAGCCCATATTAAGTTAGCCCTCAGTATTTCTAATAGTAGAACTGCCACAATTAATACATTCAAATATGTGTTTAATCTGGTAATTTTAACTAAATAACTGAATTTTGCAATTTTGAATCATGCAAGGTACACCACGTTTTAGGTGACACACTCTTAAAGGTGCTGTAGGTAGGATTGTGAAGATCCAGGACTTAGCCAAAAAATTTGAACATCAACAACTTCTGTCTCCTAAGCCCCTCCCCCCACAAGGGAGAATGAATGCGTGTGCATGAGCAGTGATTGACACGCAGTTATACCCCCCCCCCGGCCCTGATTGGTGCATGCTGTGGATTTTTGCAAATCACACTACAGGCTGTAGGTGGTGCCAGAGGAGCCGGATTTTTTTTTTTAATTACCTGCTTCATGTAGTTAAACTCAAACATAGTGTCAGTTTCAGCAAATATGACAGAAAGTTAGTTAGTTTTATAAGGCTTACCTACTGCACCTTTAAGTAGGTACAGTAAAAGAGAGCACCAAAATCAATTACATATATGATGTTTTACTGCAAAGCTTTTAGCATTATTACATTGTCAAACAGCGTTAATGCTGTGTGTGTGGACTGCTGTGTCAGAACAACCTCTGTTATGTGCACATCAACAAGTAAGCAAGCACTCCGTTTAAAATATTTCTGACCGAATTCTTTCTTAATCTGTCGGGCTTTCAAGGTAAACTGTTGCAACTCTTTTCTCTTGAGAAATCTGCACCGGATCTTCCAAGCTGTGAGATTGAAGCTCTTGCTCTGAGGCCTCAGCATGGCTGCCCTGTACGTCCATCTGGAAGGTGACGGACTTTTCTGATGGCCCCAGTTTTACGTCTTTCTCTGTGATTTCAAACACTCCTTCGTCAGTGAGGCCTTCAAACTCTTCACCATACGCAGTATCCTCTTCTTTGGTGACTCTGAAGCTGTATCCCCCTCCTGCCCCACCCTGGAAGGCTTTCTCCAGCCCTAGGTTAGATGATCTGAGAGATGCCATGATCTGCGCTTCTGATAGTTCATCTCCTGCCTCCAGCAGCCCAGAGTCTTCCAGACTTTGAGAGACGTTCATCTCTGCAACTATAGTCATGGTGCCGTTGTCACTTGTATGTTGCATTTTTTTGACATTGACAGCCATATTCTGTGAACCTTCACTACCCATTTTTGTGAGGAAAGCCAACTCCTCCCTCAGTGGACCCGACACTGAGCTTTGTAGCTTCTCTAGAGCTCCCTTCAGCTGCTCTTTGGGCTCCAAAGAGTCCTCTCTCAGGAACTCGAGCATTGACTCCTGCACTATAGGGGAGACGCGAACCTCTTCTTCAATGATGCACTCTGGGAAACTCTCCTTTACAAATGAGTGATCCCCTGACATAAACTTGTATTCGTCGCTTTCCTCTACAATCACTCTTTTCGAGAGAAGACCTTCATCTTGATAATACCGCTCATCTGACAGGTCATCTACGATACCATAATGGCCATATGAGGTGATGCCACCACCCTCCTCGGGTTCAGAAAGATTATCATCTGGAGTGGAGACAAAATACTCATCAGGCTCTTGGTCATGGGAGAAATATGAAGATTCACTCTCTCTCGAAACCTCTTGAACTCGTACAGATCCACCCTTGCGATAATCTGTATCTGTCATGGAGGCATCACCGTCACTCTTCTGAACTTGAGCGCCATCAGGGACATTTTCTAGCTCCTCAATTTGGAAATAAGTTGAGGAGGGCTCATAAAAACTAGATCTGGACTTCTGCTCAACCTCAAGTTCCCCATCACTGTAAGACTCCACCGGTTCCTCAATGATTTCCACATTGACAGACTTATTTTCAAAGTTCTCGCTTCCCTGCAGGCCACTTAGCAGGGTCTTGATCATGCTTCCTGTTGCTGTGTCCTCGATGTCTTGCAGTGACACCTTTTTAACCCCTTGACTCAGTAGTTCATCCAGTGCAGAGTCCTCCGAAAAATCCAGCTCTTCCTCCACTTTGGACTCCAACACAATCTGTGTCTTAGTCGTTCCATCCTCCTGCTCAGTTTTCTCCACATGATACCTTATCTTCGATTCTCCCGAGGAGCAAACCTTAGCTCCCAAACCTGCTGGTCTCATCACTTTCTCGATGATATCCTCTACAGACACTGAGTCTAACATCTTATTCTCACATGGGGCCAATGCGTGCTCTGTTTTCTCTTTTTCTTTGAACTCCTCTCCATAAACATTATCATTCTCTTTTTCATCTGACACTTGCTTTTTGCTTTCGGTCTCAGTTTTCCTGCTCAGGCTCATCATTGGTGGTGACACCACTCTCACCAATCCAGTCTCCGTAATGGAGGACTCGATGGGACTGACTTGGTTCTCTACCTGAGAGACCGGTTTGCTTTTCACAGTTGTCTCCTCTGCTGCTGTTTTCTGTACATGTTGTCTTATTTGGTATTCATTCTGGCCTGTTTGTTTAGCTTTGGCAGTGGCAGCGGCGGTGGTGGTGGTGCTGGTGGTGGTAGCAGGGGCAGAGGTGGCAGCCTGAGCTTTGGAGAATGAGATCATGTCCCTTCTGGATGCAGGACTCTGATGCCGAGCTCTGCCTGCAACTGAAATAGGAATGATCCTAGAGGGACTTATGGACCCAGAGGGAGGCACAGGGGATCTTCTCAGGTTTGAAGTCAGCGGCGTGTACCTGATATCCATATGTTTTCTGGTGGTTAGGGTGGAAGCTCTTGGAGTGTAGGGCTGGGCAGGCAACCTTATATCTGAGGCAGAGAATTAATAAGCATGAATATTTAAGTAGATACTTAAAGGAATAGTTTGACATTTTGGTAAATAAGCTTATTCGCTTTCTTTGCAAGAGATGAAAAGATCGATACCACTCACATATGTATGAGTGGTATCGATCTTCTCATCTAACTCGGCAAGAAGGCGAATAAGCATATTTGCCAAAATTTCAAACTATTTAATTCAAACTAGTTTTACAATGTCTAGTGATCAACATGTAACAGCAGTTCAGTCAGGAACACTCTCGTCATAGATTTAACCATTTATCGCAACAAATGTAAATACAGTTATGCTTTATAATGCTCCCTGGACCAGCCAAGCAGCATGCTAAGCTGAAACAGGGAGCACCATGCAGAACCCACCCTGGGTAAAACAAAAGAGTGAGCCAAAAGAAAGACATTGAAAATAATTTTAAACTTTGAGTCATGTTAGGACTCTGAACAAAGAAGGTGGAGGCAAAAGGTTGCCAGCCGCAGCAATGAGTGAAGCAGCGTCAGTGTAGCAGGGACCAGTGAGGAGGGAGTCATATTTAAAAGGACCGCCTTAATGTGAGAATGGCTGTGATTGGTGTGTGTCTGATAAGAATGATAATTCAATCAGTGGGCGTGTGACTTCCGTGTCCTGCATGAACTAACGCTAAGCTTAATTAAATAATTTCAAACACAGTACCTATTATTCTTTCTCTTTGATGTTGAGTTCCCCTCCTACGAGCATCTTGCAGATCCACTCTCTCACCTTCCAGGAGAGCCCTGAACAAACAGGAGACAAAATATATTTGAAACAAGGACAAATAAGTCATTATAAATCACTGGTTATCCTCCTATTTCAACATAATTATTTTGACCTTATATATAAAAAAAAGAGTAAAGACAAATACCTCACAAGACGGAGAACATTATTCAGCTCTGCCATCTCAACCCTCTCGAACTAAACGCAACAGGCTTACAAGATGGTTAGTCCCAGAACCTGGCCATATAGGGTGGTAATAATCAAAACATAACAAGCCAGTGTCATGTAATAAAGACCTTGTAATATTTAGCTTAAGCAGCTCACCTTTCCTTGGCCATGCTTCAACAAACCTACAACAGCAACCCAACGTGCCTCAAAAAGAAACAACCTCTCCGGAGACTTCCTTCCCAAAGACTGACCTAAAAATAAAAGTTACCACGCAGGGCGGTCCACGCTTCCCTACGAATCTCAAAGCAAAAGCTGACTCGTGACACACAATAACACATGCCGCTGCCACGTCTCTGGGAAAACATTCTGTCTATTCCAAAAATGAATAACAAACCAGAGGTTCCAGCAGACCATGTGCCATATAGCGACATAGTGGAGTAGATAGTCTTCTAAAGAACTTCCTGGGAATTGGCTTAATACAATTTTAGTATCCCTCAAAAACTTCAAGTGTTGAAGACTGTAAAGATGTCCTGGGATATGAGGTAAGAGGTTATGATGTTTCAAGGATAGCTGAAAAGAAAACTGGATATTGTACCTTCAAACATAAAAATACAGTATGTTTATTAAGTGCTTTATAAATAACTTTGAGTAAAAATAGTCTGTTAGAATGTGACCCTGTGTAAAGACTAGACATTCCATGTTATTATTACAGGATATGAAAGCTTCAGGCAGTGGGGGGGGGGGCTGGTTTGAACAGTAATCTCGTTTTGAAAGCATGGAAATATCACTGAAAAGAGAGGATGTACCTTTTTAAATTTTAGCCGACTACTAGCTGTATTATTATATGTACTCATACTTATATTTCATCACCAGTTTGAGAAGTTCCTACTTCTCGAAGCAGAGTAACAATTAAATAACCTACACAAAAAGTGTAGAAAATTAATGTTTTTTCTGGCTTTTTCTGTCTCCACTGAAGACATTTGGATATGCCACAGTAGGAGTAAACAGGAGTAAATAATTTAATGAAAGAATTAAAAGAGGGTTGAATTCCATTTAGCTGTTTCCGTTTCAGGATCCTGTCATACTGCCATGGCTTACTGGGACACTTGAATGGAATGCAGCCATCCCTAATATTATTAGGAATACCTGTGCTTTTCGTACTATGATAGGTCAAAATGTCTCCTGTGAAAAGGTCTATTTTACTCAAAGAAAAGAAAATAAATAAGCTCATCACCTGTATGCAGCAACCTCATTGCCCAGATTCATCTTAACCTGGAGAAGGTGCTGATGCTCTCGTATCTTATCTGCAATAGCATCAGCCATCATATTCCTATCGTGCTCCAGCTTCTGAATAATCATCTGAAGAGGAAAAAAGCAACAAAAAAACAAGTTTTCACTTTGCACGGAGTTTAATTTAAAAAGTATGCAATATGTCCATTGGGTATTATATTTATTTTTTGTTTATCCCTGCAATTTAACTGAACATACTTTAATAATTCTTGTTAACCACCAAAGTGTGTGACATTTTATTTCACTGCAGGCTTTAGTGTTGTTTACTTTGCAAATCTGTGTTTTTTTCCCTGTTTTGAATCCCCACCTCTTATTTTTGTTGACTTCTAATGCAGAAAGATGGCCAACTGGCTGAACACTTGTCAAAATCAAGTCTGATCCCACTAACAGACTGCAATCGTGTGGACCACTTAACCCTGACCCTGACTGCTTCTGTCATTTGTGCATGAGGCTGTTCCAATAACTAATCTTACGTCCTTCGACAGATGTCATGCTCACTTCTAAATGTTACTGTAACTGTGAGAAATGTGTTATTGTGAACATCCCTACACATCCGTACTGTGGACATCCCTACAGTGTAGTCATTAGTAATTGACTGACCTGCTTTGGGCTCCATCTTTAGGAGGCTAATAAGGATTTGTCAGTCTGACAGCTAATTGGTTTAAGTGGCTTGTGTAATCTAGCAGCTATAAAGTACTGGAGAGGTAGAACGTATTTTAGCTATTCAATCCTTTTACACTGAGGTCAAATGTTGCACGCAAGATCCTGTGCTTTTGACAGTTAAGGGAACACAAACATGTCAGGCACCACTTTATGATGGTAATGTCATTATGTAGGCTTATTGGGGGTGGGGAGAGTTACATTAATTTCAGAACCAACATCTATTGTATGTCTATGCTTTTACGACAGGGTCATATAAATTCCTGTTAGAAATGTCAGCCTAGATTGTGATGATGATATTATAATCATTTAGTTTAATCATTTGTAGCAGCCTCTGACAGCTGCATCAGTGCCTTTAAGTAGAGTGGGTGTGGCAGGGACAAGAGGGAGTAGCCTCCCCCTCTCTCATGGCTTATAGTGTGATGAAGGGGATATTTTTCTGCCTGTATGTTTTGAAAATTGTATCATATTTACAATATGTATTTTGGGACTTCTTAAATAAAAATACATCTCCTTACATCTGGCATCCCTTCAGTCTTTCTGAAATATATATCTGGGCTGTCCTACTCTTGTTGGCCTATAATGGACTTTTCCTCACCTGATATTCACTGAATTCCACCCGATATGTCTCCTGCATCTGCATCAGTTGTTCTTCAAGGCGGAATTGAATCTGGCCTTGTTTTTCCGCGTCTGCGCGTAATTTGTCCAACTCTGAGGCATACATCATCTTCTCCCTCTGCAGATCACTCAACCTCGCCTGGTCCGCTTTAATCGACTGCTCCATCTCTTCCACCTTCAGCTGGTGCATTTCAAAGGTCTCAATCCATCCTTCGGACAGACCGCGGGCATACTCTTGCACCTCTTCCATGGTGGCCGCCGGAGGCCCGCGATAAGTTTGCGTGATGATGGGTACCATCCGGGACTCCACCTGGCGCCGGAGATGTTCTTTTTCTCGTCTGTGCGCATCATCTAAGCGTTTACACTCGTTCTCTAGTTGAAATAAACGCTGCTGGAGTTCACCGTTGGTCTTGTGAGCGTGGTGAAGCTCCTTCTCGTAGCTCTTTAGCTCACCACTGATGTCCCTGCACACCCCCGTCTGCTCGCTGCACAGAGACTGGACCATCTGCAACTCCCGCCATAGCTTCTCCCTCTCCATCTCCGCCTGGGACTTTTCAAACGACAGCTGATCCACCATTCTCCTCAGATCCCGCATCTCACCCATGTACTTCGGCTCCCATTCCGCCGTCTTCGCTTGTCTGAGTTTATTTATTTCGGTAATAAGATGCGCATTTTCCTGCTCCAGCTGCTTGGTTCTGGAAAGATACTGGACAAGTCTGCCGTTGAGCTCCTGCAGCTGGTGTTTCTCGCTTTCAAAAGTTCTCTTGAAAGGCAACATAGTAGCATCTAATTAGAAAAAGTGAGTTTAAAAAAATGTCCTGTCTGTATATTAGCTATACTCTAGGAGACAGGGTGTCCCGGTGTTATTTGCGTGTGTGCGTCTGTTGGCACGACTGGGATGTAATTTGCGATCAGTGCCCTTTGACAAGTGCAGCAGGAGGAGGGCGGCTCCTGCCTGACAGGATCGCCCCAAGCGCGTCCCTGGCAGATGTGATGCTGCGTTTAAGTGCTGTCTGAAATATTATCCCCCTAATCTCACAGTGAAAACAACTGTGAGACCCTTAATTAAAAACTAAAGCTAGATGCTGAAAATGCAGTAAAATGAATTTTAAAATGAGGGAAAAAAAAAACTAAGTCCGTAATTATACGAATTAAATTAAAACGTTAATGGGTTGACATGATTGTCTTGTAGGCTAGTCTATAGTTGCTATGTTTACTGAAATGTCATAAATATATACTATAATAAAATATTGTTTTGTATCTAGTTTTGCCTCTTTTATTTATATTTTGTTTTGAAACTGCATTTTGTTACATTGTAAAAAATAAAATTATTATAATAATAATAATAATTAAATATAGCCTATTAACTAGTATTATTAGTCTATTAAGTATAAAGTAAATATGAGTAAGTTGGATGTTTAAATGGCGTGAAAACGAAACGTGTAGTCTTATTATCAGGCTAATTAAATGTGTGGCTTGTTTTAGACCTTTTAGACCTGTAAATTGGATGTCAAGAATTTCCCGGAGGCACCTGAATGAATCACTTCCACATGGGCTGTTCATCTTTTATTTGCCGGGGAACAGCTCCTCCAAGCGGACAAAAGGTGAGCTGCGGGAGCTAAAATAAGCCTTGTTTTTCAGTGTCCTGATATGAAAGTGCGTAACAACTATCCTTCCTACTGACTGTGTCACCCTGACTGCGTTATGAATGGAGGCGAAGTCGTGGTGGTTACAGGTAAAGTAGATAGTGTTTGCTCATACACAAACTTTTCAAACTTGCGTTCATTTACATTTGTAATCCCGTCTGTTAGGCTTTGGACCTTTTCGTCAGTTCTTAGTGAACCCCAGCTGGAAAGCAGCCAAGGTAATGGGGGGGAAAAAAAAAATATTGGTCAGTGTTACATGCCTATTGTGAGACATAAAAACTTAAACGTGTGTCTAATATTTTTTTATTGAAGGGCTTGAAGTTGGTCGGATTTGGAGAGCGGACTGATATTTTCATCAGGGAAGTGCCAGTGAGTTATGTTAAAACTCAGCAAATCATTGCTGAGATTTGGCAAACTCTTCACCCGAAGGTAAAAATATAGTTTTCACAAGTCAAGACCAGGGCCAGAGCCATTTGATTTGTAGAAATAGAGGTAGGAAGTCTCTCACCCAGGAAAATGTGAGCAGATACCAAAAATAGTGTCAAACTATATTTGGATACAAAATAAATAAAATATATATATATATTTTATATATCATTTTCCATTATCTATCCCCTATTAGACTAAAACCAGTCTCATTTGGATATAATTCGTCCAAAACAATTCAAACTTGAATTTGAATAAAATTATAATAATAAATACCCACCACCTGTTAGTTTTTATTTGTAGAGTGTAAGCGGTTGCAAAAAAAAAAACCTTCACAGGAAAACTACAGAGGTCATGCCTCAGTATCCTGAATGGTAGTTACAGCCCTGGTGGATATAATGAACGTTGAAACACATAATTAAAAGCTGATTATGGTATTAGAAGGTGAATATCTCCCTTTACTCTGTGTTTGTTTGTGCGTGTCCCAGTTTGCTGTACATCTGGGCGTAGCCAGAGGTTCCAGTGACGTCTTTTTGGAGCAAACAGGAAAGAACAGTGGATACAGAGACAAAGATGTGTGTGGCTTCTGTCCTGAAAGTCAGTGCTGTGTGGAAGGAGGACCAGAGAAACTGGACTCAGTCGTTAACATGAGGGCTGTCGCGAAAGAGTTCAAACAAGCAGGGACGGATGTCATTTATTCAAGAGATGCTGGCAGGTAGGCATCTGTTCCTGCCATGTTGATAACAGACACTCAAAAGTATGATATAATGCTTTCTGTCCTCCTCAGGTACCTGTGTGATTTTGCGTATTACTTCTCACTGTATCATGGTCAGAGAAGAGCAGCCCTCATCCATGTACCGTCATCTGGCAGCCTGACCTCAGCTGACAGACTGGTACCTCTGCTGCAGAGCCTCATTCACACCATGCTGGACCAGCTGGAGGACCCTCAGAAACCACATGAGGAGATGATGACAGAGGACTTCTCCAAGCCAGCTGTCACAGCGAGGTAGATCTTCTAATGAAGACATTTCGCAAGACACAAAGAGATCACTGGTGACGCTGTGGATTAGAAAGTGTGGCCTCGGAGGGAATTAAATAGAGCAAACAGTAGAAGTTCTCATTCATTTATTATTCAAAATTTCAGGGGAAAAAAAAGAAAATACAAGAAATATTCAGATACACATTTGGAGATGGCATGTCAAAAATACACCATCTCAGTTATAGGTGTGAAAAAACTTTGAGGCCTCAGATACAGAGCTTGAAAAAACAAAACAATCTAGTGAAGGTTTTTGATTATTTCTTTCCACCAATCAGGTAATGAACAGAGATTTTGTGAAAGTATTCTTATAAAACAACAGCAGTAAACCAAGGCCCCCTCAGAAGATATAGGAATGCAAATCATAAAAACAGAGGCATGATAATGATAAACCTCAAACTTATTATTGCAGTTTGAATGCACTGACGCATCCTCCATAAACCTGAGGTTTGCATGAAGAACATTCAGAAGAAAGAAAATGATAAAGATGACTAAGTTGAATGTTTTTTTTTTTTAGTTAGTTACTGTATGTTTACGCTGAAATCTGGTTATGCAAAAAAGCAACTAGTGTGAAGCTGTAAACGTAGGCCTATGATCTTTTCTAATCATGTTGTTTACTCTTTACCATGACTACCCGTAATCTACGCAATATCCCTGTCCTATACATGTCCACGTGTTTATTTAAATGCTGTAGTTGTGACAGGTTTGTGATCTAATGGTAACTAGTAATTCACCTCACAACAGGTCAATGTAATGTCTACTCCCAAAACTGAAAAGTTTGTATCTTATTATTACATGCATTGAAACAGAAAAAAAACATAAATGCAGATATGTAAAGTAACTACACAAGCTGTTTGCTTGTCAGTGGTGATTTCTGAACCGATGTGACATTCAGCAGCAAGTCTTGCTTGTTTTTCAACCAAAAACAATCGTTCACTCTTTGATTCTCTTATATTCTGCACAGAGAAAATGCTTAGATGAAAATTGAGCACCCAGATTTCACATTAGAAGTTACCCAGTGGCTTATTCATAATCCCATTTATGTTTTATTGCTTTTGGGTATTAATTTCAACATGAATTTTCAAATAGTTGTACGCATCCAGCTCAGACGCCCTTGCACTGAGACAGCACTCTCCAAGTAGCCGCTGTGAGTAGAAGAACGGAAGTTTTTCTGAGAAGATCCACTGAGGTGACAGTTTTAACCAGCAGCATTAGTGTATGTAGCAGTACAAATAGGCCAGAAAAAGTCGTATTGAGTTTACTTCCAAATGATCGAAAAGACAGAGAAAGTTGAAAATTAGCTATCACTAGGGCTAGAACGTCATGGCAATCAGCAGGTAGACTTGGACAGAGGAAGTGATGGCGTTCACGTAAACACTCAGTTTACGGGGTAAAAAAAACAAAGCCAACATTGACTGACAAATGATTGTGAATGGCATCTGGATTTTTGGGTTGTGCTGTAACATTGCAGCATTACAGGCTACAGGTAAACAGCAAATGCAATTTTTCTTGGAGGTCAATAAAACATTTTTTTTTTTTCCCTTTTTAAATATTCCCCAGGATAACTGTTCAGACGTCTATATAAATGCATTTTAGATGAGAAAATTAAGGTTTAGTCTTTTGAGGATTTAAGGTTGTGACAATATGTTGGGAGTCAGTGGAGATGGGATATCTGATGTTGATGTTGAGCCCCGGTCTCTGGTCTTGACCTTAGACTTCTACTGCACCTGTTCTAAGTCTCGCTACACTGTATCCAGTCAAATTGAAGTGTAGGTTGACATAATTATCTAATATTTTCTCAACTGAATACCTGACAACAATTTAAACCGATTCTGCAGAGAACAAAAGCACACTGTCCTGAAGTCCTCTCCTTTGTATTATCAGAGGTATAAACTTACTTTTCTATCAGTCATTGGGCTGTACTTACAACACAGATATTCCATCTCCTTTGTGAGGTTTACCTAGATCCCTGTGGGTTTTATCCAGATGAGGTTTCTATACAAACTGATGAGAGAGTAAGATGTACTTGTTTTCCATACGCATACATATATTTCAAAAGAGTGAGGTAGATATATACTTGAAGGAAAGAAAACAAAGTCCCCCCAGTCATGACACCAAAGAAAATACATAGAAAAAAAAATCCAACTTTATACTGAATCATGGGGCATGTATACAGTGATTTAAACTGATGTCACAAAAGGAAAAATAAAAAAATAAATAAATAACACTCCTACAGAAAAAGAAAAAAAAAAACTTCAAAGAGAGAGAGGGGGGGGGGGGGGGATCACCAGGCAACATTTCCAAAAGATGAGGAGAAATCCTTCAAACACTTTCACTATTCAGCCTCCATTTTAAGACCTTTTTCCATTCATGACATTGAAGTGTGTTCCCTTCCCTGGACTTTAACCCATCCTTTATTTGGTTTTCAGAAGCAGTGATTATGAAGACAAACAGTCAGACCTGTTCTCACTTTGAAGAAGTAACATTAGCAGAAGTGGCGTTAAATTGTGCGTGAGTGTTGATGAAATAAAAAAAAATCTGATTTTGAATGGTTTACAAGACAACCCAATTAGCCCTATAGATTCAAGAAGAGGCAAGCAATGGATGGGTTAAAATACCAGATCTGGTATAAACTAAATATCTCGTACACAGACTTCAAAAGGATGGTGGGGGGGGAGAGACAGGTACAGTATGTTGTAGAGGTCAGTGAGGGGCCAGTGGGGAGGAGAGACGGCGCTACCGGACTCAACAAAACATGATGGGGGAGGAAAGGGGGAGGTACAAGCTGACACAAGTAGAGGACAATCATGAGAATGTGCGGAGAAAGCAAAGCCTTTACTTTGACCTGAGATTGAGTTGCACCTAGAGGGCAATGCTAGGCGCAGTGCTAGACAACAAGTACAAAAAGGGTGCAGAAAGTACACACTCACACATCGAGCTAAGGTGTCCATTCCAAATAATATTAATAATAATAATAATAATATTATAGACATCCACGAAACAAATACAGGAGGAAAGATTTCATAAAAAATAAAAGGCAATGAACAAAATATAGTGTTACAGAAATCCTTTTGGGGTAACAGAAAAAAAATGTTTTCATATCTAAATCATCTTATCTTTTTTATTTTTATTTTTTTTTTTTAAGCAGAGTTTGAAGATATAAGAAATGGACTGTAGTGGAGACCATAAAATATCAAACCTGAAGAATTCTTATATATATATATATGTGTATATATATATATGTATATATACATATATATACACGTGTATATATATATATATGTATATATACATATATATACACGTGTATATATATATGTATATATATATACACATACATACATACATCCAAAAGAGAAAAAGAATAAAATAGCAGCTTTGTTCTGTACAGACATAGAGGCAAACATTTTGAACCGTAAAAAGGTTTACAAAAGTGACAAAACCAATGATGTGTATAAAATCGATCCTGCAGTCTGAAATACAACTGTAAGAACTTTATATGTGTTTGAAATGTAGAGAAACTAATGACTATTTTAAAAGAGACCTGCTGTGATTTAAAAGTTGTCTCTAGGCTACTAAAATCCCATCCAACGCCTTCTCGTTTTCTGTCTCAGGTCTTACACTCTGTCTGTTTGTTGTGGTTTATTTGGTGCCATTTAATTTGAACAGCAGTATCAGAGAGAACGATTTTCACCTCCCACATGAAATGCACACTTTATTTGGATTTATGAAAGGGGAGGCAGAGTCGTATCCCTAGATTGTGAAGTTCAGTTATTTGCTGTGTGAGACTTATGATTTTGTTTCTTTATTTAAACAAAGAAAGGCTGTGATTCAGAGTTGGCTGACTCAGTGTGTACTTTCCCCAGATGTACAAGTGATGAAAGGGAACGTTTTCATTAGTCTATTTAGTTAGAATGGACTTGAAATGGAACTTTTTGGTAAGGCAAACAGCATGCTGGCTTTTCAAATGTGATTATATGAAAAGATAGGGCTGCAATGAATGATTATTTTCATTTTCAATTAATCTGCCAATTGCTTGTAAAACAAACCCCAAACATATCCAGTTTACTATCACTTAAGACAACAAGCAGCAAATCCTCACACGGAGGTTAGGAACTGGAGAACCAATTCAATTTGGGCTTCTTTTTTTTTTTTTTTTTTATTACTTTAATCGACTACCAAATTAGTTGCAGATTATGATTCAACTTAATGAAAATATGACATTTCAAAGTTATTTTGATAAAGTCTTTGTTTGGGTTTGATAATCATCTTAAAATTAATTATTACCGCTATTATGTCAATTGATATGAAAAACATTAACTTTAAATTTGATTAAAGCCCCAATGCAGACTCTGAAAACTTTTTCCTGCAGGTGTGAATGCAGCTAGTCTCAACAGTAACACTGTATTCTGTCCTGTGATAAAAACACACACACACACACACACACACTAAAGTACTAAAGATAAGCATGACGTCTGAACCAAAACCACCAAACAATGTTGGTATTGTTCCCTAGACAGACTTATCTTAACTCTGAATCACAGCCTTAAACAAGAAGGGAGACCTATATGAAACTGAAGAAAAAGCTTGATTTGGCAATAGTTTGGCAGATACACAATAGGCCCTCCTCTTCCATTTTGACCCGCTGCTGACGGGATCACAGAAATATCAACAGGGAAATGAAACAATGATCTTAGTCCAAACATTCTAATTGAGGAATCCTCACATGACATGAGTGGGTCTGCTCATGCAAACAAAGTCATTTTGATGGAAAGTCATTTAGAAATGGGGCTATGCCATACAGAGAGGATCATGTGTTTTGTATGAATACACACTCCAATATCCACAACATCCTCTCTGAAATCATCAGGAAAAAAGTGCTCTTCTGTTGGATTTGCTGGCAGATATGCTAAAAAAAAGTTTTTTCTTTAAGTTCATGTCTAGATCTAAGTCAAGATGCGTGCCTGTATTGTTTTCCTTCTCCAAGGACTTATGTAACAACAACTGAAATACAGGCAGCACACGAAGGAGTTCCCCAGAGTCTGAGCCACCAAACTCCATATTCTTTAGCAGGTTTCTGTACTGTTTGTAGGTTTTTAGACTTTATTTATGTTTGACCTTTAAGGAGTGGAGAGACAATCTACTGGCACACAGTAGAAGAAAGTCATTTCTTACCTCATCCATCCCTCCTTAAGAGATGGAGGAAAGGTTTGTATTACCCTGTGTTAGAGGAGGAGGAGGGGCTGGTCTGATATCAGCAGGCCGACGACTGGGGCAGTGGTAACGCCCGTTCGTTCTTTCTGCCCCCATTCATGTGTGCATAGGGTTGTATCTCGTCAAAGTTGGGCCGGAGTACCACCACAGGCCCGTTGGCCGAAACATGTCCTGAGTGCTTGTCCAAGGCTTGGCCTGGAGACGCTGAGGCAACTGGGCCCGGGGAGGAGGGAGACACAAGTCCCAGTAACGGAGTACTCGGACCTTGCATGGGGGATAACTGCTGGGTAGAAGGAGGCGGCGTGCCTCCTGTACACCCCGACGAGGGGGCGGCGGCAGTAGCAGAGGGATGCCTGGCGGATGCAGGGTCCAGTGGAATGTTCTCCATGTTTTCTACCTCCATGTCCAGCTCCTCAGTGTCCGGTGGCTTGTTCTCCTCGCTGTAGAAGAAGCTCACTTCCCTGAAGGGAGGATCCAGTTCTTCTTTGATGCTGCTGATGATCTCCAGGAAGGACGGACGCATCTTGGGATTATACTGCCAGCACATCCTCATCAGCTCAAACCTGCAAGTGACGCGAGGTAAAAAGGGTTAGTAATGCACAGTAGATTTTTTTTTTCTTTTCATTAAAAGCATAGGTTCCGTTTTTTTTAGGTCTAATTCAATATTCACATATGCATTTGTACTATAAATGTTGTACTTAAAAGATAATTTTGGAAGACAACAAGGTAATTTGACTTGGACTTGCTGAAGCCGCATATAAGTTTAGGCTGAACAAAAATAGAACTATGGATTTTGTGTAATTGTACCACTTCAGAGCCAGGAGGACATGAGGAATGATTACAGCAGCGGACAACTCTTTCAATGTACACATGGGCATGTGAGTAGTATTGTGTATTTGAAAAGATGTGAACCTATCCTTTATTTAGAGTGGGAAGACTTTGCGTTTCTTACCAGCAGGTGGCAGGAGACACCGAAGTTAAAGCCAATGTCAATACTCACTGGCACTAAGGTTCACTATATTGATCTTGAAAAAACTATCCCAATATACTGTACTAAGATGCTCTGATTACTGTTTTTCTGTTGTCTTTTTGGAAATTCATTCTGTGCCTTTCATAACATTAAAATGGACACAAAATAAAATAAGTGTTATATTCACATAAACAGGCCCAGCTTTTTGTCTTTCACATTTTGTTTGTATTCCTATATTAGTTGGTGTGAATGTTATGTACTGTATGTACCTTTCGCCTGAAGGCAACAGCTCATACACACTAAAAAGGATGTGTGAAATCACTCATACCTGCCCTTATCTCTTGAGCCTGCTGATTAATTTCATACAGGTTTGTTGTCAACAGGTGCTCTTAGTGAACATGCCAGTTCAAATGAGATATTTAAATTTTGGATACGTTTTATTTATTGCTACATTACAACACATACTGTACAGTAAGATCAGTAATGTATGTACTCAGCAGCACAGTAAATCATACGTAAGGTTACTGTGCCAGGCCAGCAGCCGAGCTTTGGGAATGTCAAAACAACATCATAAAAAGGGAGAATTATTACAGTTTTGTGTGGTGCTTCAACACACACCACAACTTCAATTATACACTAACAAGCTAAGAATACTCTCGAAGGCCCGCTGACATAAACACCTCAGTCATCTCTCCTCAGCTCTTGCTGTTCCCTCGCTCTTGTTTTCTTTCTCTTCCAGTGGTCTCTGCAGTCTACAACAGCCTCTGCAGCTGGGTGCCTGCTCGTCTCTGTACAAAGGAATTATGGGTAAAACTTTTCCAAAGCACCCGCCTTGCTTTATACTCTAAAGCAGCAGGAGGGACGGCTCTTGCTTGTTTTTCAGCAGTGCAGCAAGTGTCTTAAAGTTGACTTTCAAATGTCAAAACCAAGGCAGCCGAGACCTCCCATGAAAAGACGTGTAATGCTTGAAGCCGGGCCGGCGCGCGGGGGTAACCTGTCTGAGTAATCCTGCCTGCTGAAAACTCTTCCCCCACCATCTGTTGCTGCACACGAAGCTTGTTGATGCAAATTTAGAAAACAAACACTGCAATAAATCCTGACTTCTTGTCGGCATCCTGCCAATCATGGCACAGCCAGACACATGCTATTGGCATTAAGCTAAATGAACTTATATCTGACCTGTCACCAGTGACGTTAGCAACATGTGCAAGCTCACAGTGGTGCATGAGCTGTATATGTACTTATTCTTCAGCTGGCATGAAAGAGCTCCTCAAAGTCAAACAACATCTTTGTCACTTCTTATTTGTATACTGCTACCAGTTTTTTCTTTACCTGTTCATGCACTTTTGGTACATTCAGTTCCATTTTAACAAACCAAATGTGCTGTATAAATACAGTATTACTGACTGAGCTTTAAACGTGCTGTAGGTAGGATTGTGAAGATCTAGGACTTAGCCAAAAAATTTGAACATCGACAACTTCTCAGTCCCTCCCCCCTTTCCACTAAAGCCCAAAACGGTCTCCTAAGCCCCTCCCCTCACAAGGGAGAATGAATGTGTGTGCATGAGCAGTGATTGACATGCAGTTAGACCCCCCTCCCACCCTGGCCCTGATTGGTGCATCTGAACAGGGAGCTGTGGATTTTTGCAAATCGCACTACAGGCTGTAGGTGGTACCAGAGGAGCCAGATTTTTTTTTAAATTACCTGCTTCGTGTAGTTCAATTCGAACATAGGGTCAGTTTCAGCAAATATGACAGAAAGTTAGTTTTAAGTCTTACCTACTGCACCTTTAACTTGTAAGCAACCTTGGTGACCAACATGGCTGCCTCAGTTCTGTGCGCAGTCAGGCTTTTACAAAATAATCTGCACCAGTCTAGACATGGCCAAAACTTCAGCAGACTAAATAAAATGGACAAAAAGAACCTTGAAACACTCAGATAAAATCAGAAACAGACACACTTTAAGGCCAAGTGTGAGTGCAGAACAGTCTACAAACATCTATGGTAAATGTTTAATGAACCTGAACGGGAATCTCTTCCAACAGAACTGCAAAACTTAACACATGCAATATCCCCAGTGTGGTGAAACCTTGATGTATAATAGCAGCGTGGGTGATACTGCACATTCCACAATAAATGATGTTTAATATAATTGTGGAGTCTGCGTTTCGTTTTTCGCCCAACCCTGCGAGAGAGAATGCACTTTTGTCTATAGGAAACTCAAGACAGAAACATGGGAAATCCAATCAGTGACCCAGAGCTACCTGACCATGGGAAAGACGGAACAAGGAGGAGACATCCAAGACTCTCCAAATATGACTCATCCCTCTGTCTGTTATCCTGCTTTCTCTTCTTGCATCTTTCTATTCAGCTTTTGTATGGACTTCTGGCTTCACCCCACTTCAGCAGTCTTCTGGAAATCTCCATTAAGTCACTGAACTAGAGGCGACCAGGGGCAAAAGGCCTAACTTCCCCGTATGTTGCTCACAGACTGAGAGGCTAACCCTCCACCACCACCACCACTACCTCTGTAACACAATCCACACACTCCTGTAATCAGGACACAACAGTCAGGCTGCCATAGAAACGAGAGGTTTGTGTCTACACAACACTCGGCCCTCTTTGTTTCTACTCTTGCACTCTCTTTCTAAGGTGAGGTCAGCCATTGAGAGTGGGAGGGGAGAGAGCAGAATGCCTTCTTATTGAGGTCAGAGTGGGACAGGAGAGGTGCATATATGCAGCGCTGCATGCTGACAAGTAGACTGTGCTGTGATTTCTCTTCTCTTCCAGCAGGGCTAATTCATTAATGAGTTATAAATGAATTATGCCCATTGTTGGCGGCAGGAATGAGGGACATCTTTCACACACGGGTCATGGCATCCCTTCTATGGGCCGAGGCTGACGGGTGAGGAGGCTTCTCGCTGCCAGCTGACCACAGGGGCCATGTCGTCAACGGACCACATTTAACCTGTGACGTTAATGTCAGGCCTCATCTTGGCCTTACCTAAGCATGCACCACACCACATGATAGCCTACACACTTCAAACCACAACTTAAAATAGACATTGGGCCAAATATGAATGAGACAGAAGGTTCTGCGGGGCAGCAGAGGATAAAAAAACAATACATCCTTCAAGGGTGTTGTAACATAACATGAAAGGCCTAAAAGGTTTGAATATTACAGTTATTGATCACAGATAGGAGGAGGCTTACAGCATGTCAGGGCAGTTGTCAGGTTTGTCCAAGAGTCCTCCCTCCATGACAAAGCGCAGCACTTGTTCATTGGACATGCCTTGGTAAGGCTGTTCTGCTAAGGTGGCGATCTCCCACAGCACGACACCAAATGACCTGCAGTGAGAAAAGAGACAGCAATCTTGTTAAAATGATTCACATTTTTGCCTCTTATCTGATGCTGATCAGCGCTGCATACATTTAGTGAAACCGCAGCAAACGTTTAAGGCTGCTGTAGTTAAGGCCATCGAGCACAGCAGTTTTTTTGTTTTATTACTTCTAAATAAATCCTTCTTATTTGAAGGACCAGACTAGTATTTTTTAATTAGAATGTGTCTATTACAGCGCATTTATTTGCTTTACAAAAAATCTGCTTATTTGCCATTACAGTGAATATGTTTGTTTTTATAATGTTTGTTGTAAATTCTACATTATAGTTGTGTGGTAATGCAACTTTAAGTGAAAACTTATGCGTTATTTGCAGTTAATTAACTAATGAAAAGCAAAAAACAAGCAGACTATGTGCTGAAGCAAGCAAATAAACCACTGGTATGAACCTTTAAAGCTGCACTATAATATTTTTATACTGTCATTGGATCAAACTGATTTTGTATTGTTAGGTGACGCTTGTAGTGACAAACCCCACAAAGAAGCACCCGCCTGCAGTGCCCCACAATTCTCAACTTTGCAAGGTGATATTGTGTCAGTGTTGTGTTTACAGTTAGCTACGCTGCCTCAAAGCCTCCAAAGAAACTATTGATTCAGCTTCAAGACACCTCTTATGTAAACAGTATTCTAAACTTGTGTTAAATTAAAATGTATTAATACATGTACTGTATGTTTAATGTTCAGCTTGGTGTAGATTGCTGCCCCTAAGTGGCCAAAAATGCTTCTTTTAAATTACTGCAACTTGAAATCCCTACATTATCTAGAGTATAAGTAGCCTGTTACCTAAAATGTAATGGTCAGAGCAAGAGTAACCTGACAACATTCACTGATCAGAGGATGTTGGAGAACAATATGAGAGAAGCAGCATCTAAATTATGTTAAACCTAAAACCTGGCAGTATTACGAGTAATGTAAGCTGTGTAACAGTGTACCAGTCAGTGAATTACAATGATGTCATTACTGCAGCACCAGCCTCAGTTAAAGTATGTACAGTACAGTAAACATCACCTCAGTTTAACCTCAAGCTGCCTTGCATTGAGATTACTATAGAACTATTCATTAAGAAACTTCTTAACTTGACTAACAAAGACCACATTTTTTGTTCAGTCTTGCTGGTCATAATTTCACAACTGGCATAAGTTCAGAGAATACATTCAACAGTCTTTTAAACAGCCTTATAACAACACTGCATTTAAGTGGCTGACAGACAAAGCCACATTCAGACAGCTTTTCTCGATCAACAAAATAAAAGTCACCTACTCGTGGATTCCTAAGGAGCTCATAATGGGTTTGTCTTATGCTAAACTTCATCTCTACAACATCAAAGAGGTAAGAAAGAGAACGCAAATGTGGAGGTGGGTTTGTGCTGGCACTGCAACCTCTCATTTGAGAACATCTGGAGCAGTTTAAGCCCACACTTAGGGACTGACCCGTGGGACATTTGAGTTGGGAAACAAAAACTTGCAAGGAAGCTGGTAAACACTTGTATTTCTCTACAACAATATCGCTCCAGATAGAAAAATGTGGCCAAACTCTAAACTGAGATTTTACTGCGGGCTGGCATAAAAAAGGTGTCAGTTAAAAAAATAAAAATAAAGATGTATCTTGTTCTAAACTCCTCCGTCATGGAGAGAGGAATTTCCAGAGAGCCAGCTGGAAACCAAAAGATTGTGATGGTTTTGGAAGTACTAGCTGTCATAGCATACACAGTGAGGATGGAGGACAGGAAATGCATGTTCGAACTGTTAAGTACAGAATGTTGGCCTTGAAGTGATATATGTATATGTTTTTATAGTTTTGACTCCACAGCATGAAATATTTTAGCGTATCCACTGTGGATACGCTAAAATATGCAGACATTTCTGGAATACTTTGCAAGCCCTCTGGATTAGGACAGATTTATACATGCACTATGCAGGTTTGTGAGTGTGTGTAAGAGTGTAAGAAGTGATGTAAGAAGTAAGAAGTGGTGTGTTCTCATACCAGACATCAGACGTTGTAGTGAACACGCCATCTTTCAGCGACTCTGGAGACATCCAGCGGACAGGCAGCAGGCCCTTTCCTCCTTTTCGGTAGTAATCCGTCTCATATATATCTCTGGTCATGCCAAAATCTGAAGAAAAAAACGAAAACAGAGGTTGGGTAAGCCACTAAATATCACTCATTCTGTGTGGGAGAGGAAGCTCCTGAGAGCTTATCCATTCCCTCACCTCCTCCCTCCCTCTGGCCATTTACATTAAGACTCCACTGCCTCAGGCACTCACTGAAATCCAAACACTTATTTTCGAGGCCGGTAGAGTGGGTTTGGCATTGAGCAACCAGGGGAGGCTGAAGGCATCGTATTAACTTGACTTACCTCCAATCTTCACAGTGAAGTCCTCAGCTACCATGCAGTTCCTGGCAGCCAGATCTCTGTGGACAAATTTGTTGGCATTTAGGTACGACATGCCGTCGGCGATTTCCCCTGCCATCTGGATCATCTTTTTGAGCGGGGGTAGGACCTGGCTGTTGCTGTTCTGTGGACAAGGTGAGAGAGTAAAGAGCATGAAAAAACACTGTTCAGTCAGCCACAATGCTGGACACTGGTTACAGTTCAGCATTACAAAGTGAGGGATGGATGCTATGTGTGGAAATGTGCACATGGGTGTTGGAGAAAGAAAAAATGGGGACAGCATTTATGTATGTGTTCACACATTAGTGTGTATGTGACAATTCTCATTTTCTATTAGAGAGAGACAGCATCTGTGTGAGTGTGTGAATATGTGTGTGTGTGTGTGTGTGTGTGTGTGTGTGTGTGTGTGTGTGTGTGTGAGTGAGGAAAAGCTGCTTACTTCTTTGCGCAGAGATCGCAGGTAGCTCTTGAGATCTCCACGGGTCATCAGCTCCATAATCACCAAGGTAGGCTGTCCCTGCGAGACCACGCCCAGCAGCCGCACCTACACCAATCATAATACAGCACAGATTAGATATGATAAGTCAAAAGTCCCAAATCCATACTACACCTTAAATCTAAGCAAAATATGGGAATATGTAGTGTGTTCGTACGGGAAATGATAAAGTATACTCAAAACAGTCAGTAATCATACTAAAACATTTTTAAGTGTGGTGTTGATGGACATGATTCTCCCACAATGCAATGCACAAAGGAAATGTAGTAGCTGCTCACAACTGGGACATATATTTAACAGATGGTAGTGAAACAGCTCCAGGAATACCTCAGAAAACAAAACATGACTATAACATTTGGAAAACATTAGAAGTGAAAATTAACTGGAAGTCTAAAGTAATTTTGATTGAATGAATTGTATAATTTCCTGTGAGTATATAACAGTTGATTTTTACTATTCTAACTGCAAAAAAACCAAAGATTGGTATATAGTTTAAATATGAAATGATTACATAGTAAGGTAGGCCCTCAGAAGTGCTCTTAGCTTTCAAGCAAAAATTGTTCAACTGTTCATATTTCACATCTTATAATCATTCAATTCAGTCATTAATTTGCTTTAAAGACTGTAAAAAAATGCATTTACTTTAAATCATACAAATTGGATTTTATAATTGAGTGTTTGGATTTTTAGCAGCCAGACTTGATAAAAAGGTTGTAACAGCAGCTTTCCAAAGGGAAAATCTTTAACACATTCGGTTAACATAGTTAATGAGGCTGTGATCATGCTGATGAGAGAATCTACACAATCTCCAGGAGGCTAAACCCTGCCTCAGGCTGGAGCTGCCTGAGTAAAGACAAGCACAGTGTACTCAGTGCTTGTGACCCGCTGTCACCTTTCTCCCTGCGTCTATGCAGATTAATTAGGAAATGATGATAATTCGGAGCACTTTCTTGCAACTGGGTTCAGTACAACGATATGCTGGTTTATTTTAAGCCATATTGTTATGGTTTATCTGCATTTATTCCAGGCTTTTTTTCACTCAGTTGCCTAATTGTAACCATTTTAGACTGTGTCCCTCTTACCACGTGGTGACAGTTAAACTCCTTCATGACAGAGGCTTCGTTCAAGAACTCAATGCGCTCCCTCATGCTGGCCGTCTCATTGACCGTCTTGATGGCCACTCGTGTCTCGGGTTCATCTTTCACCACTCCCTTGGCGATGCCTTCGTACACCATGCCGAAGGAGCCCTGGCCTAGCTCCTTGTGCATTGTGATCTTCTCCCTGGCCACCTCCCACTCATCTGGGACGTACACTGGCACAACACAAATAGCAGGTCAACAACACATACTCACAGCGAAACATAACTGTGAAATAATTGACAAGATATTGCATATTCTTACTCTCAGCAGCACTGAAATACTCGGGGTTAACAGACGCATAAAGGACTCCATTCCCCAATCTGTCACTGTTCCTGTTGACACAACGACACCTAAGTTAGTCAGCAGGCAGCTCTGATTGTGGATGGGATGTGTAATTCTCTATAAGAACTCTACTCTTTACCACAGGAGAATGTTAATGAAAACAACACCTATTAACTTTAATTAACATTACACTGGTCATTAAGTTTCATTAGCAGAGCAAGGTAGAACAACATTATCAAGAGACGTTGTCTGGCAATGTAGAAAGCATGTTCATGAAGACACTTACCTCTTTTTGTTCACAAAGTAGAGAATCGTGGTGAGGCTGGCGATGAAAAGTGTCACAATGATGGGAATTATGATGACCAAGTAGAACGTAACATCATCGCCTGCTGCCAGACAGAACAGGGAAATAAAAGTGGTCAGCACTAACTAAAGGTGTCGTTCCTTATCTACTTTAAATCCGTCAACAGCTGTTTTCAATACACAGTATTTAATGTGTGAGTATAGTTGCATTACGTTTGGGCGGAGGCACGTCGAAGGACACGCTCTCCGTCCAGGAGCCGTTCCCTGCTAGCGAAGTGGCGCGCACGCGAGCAGAGTAATTCCCTGAGCCCAGGTTGGTCAGCCGAGCTCCTCTGTGCTCCCGGTACTGCTGCCGCGACACACACTCGTGTTTCTCAGGCTGAAAGGAAACAAACACATGGTGGTTACTGTTTAAAAGAGAGTGATCAATCAGGGTCAGGTTAGTAGTGTAAAACGGTGTACTGTGCATTCTGTTTTAAAAAAACAATGTTTGAGCCAGTATGAGGACTATGAGATCTATCACTTTTTAAAGTGCCCATATTATGAAAAAATCTCTTTTTCTGGGATTTGGGGTGTTATTTTGTGTCTCTGGTGCTTCCACACACATACAAACTTTGAAAAAAATCCATCCATGCTGTTTTGAGTGAGATACAGTTTCTGAATGTGTCCTGCCTTCAGTCTCTGGGTGAGCTGTTCAAAATGAGCTGGCTAACCACAACCATTAGCTCGTAGCGTTAGCGTTAGCATGCTAACGCTAGCATGCTACCTCGTTCTCAAAAGCAAAGCACTGCTACAACACACACAAGTTCACCATAATCTACAAAAGAACTACTTACATGTGCGCCCTCATTTAGAAGTCTCCCAGCTAATCCTGCCTTGTAACTGACCAAAGTTGTAGAAACAGCCTTTCTTTTACTGTCTATTGAGCTAGCTAGCTGACATGATCTACATCTGAGCTACTGGGCATGTGCAAGTGCAATCAAAGATGAAAGAAGAAAAGAGGTCTCACTCTGTAGCTAAAACAGAGACCAGGTAAAAAGAGGATCTGCAGCAGTGAGAGAGAGCGGTGCAGTACAACAAAAATATGGTGTTTTTTGAAAATTAAACCATGTAAACCTATTCTGATACAACCTTAAAATACAATTATGAACCTGAAAATGAGCATAATATGGCTGCTTTAAGTCTCGCTCTGCTGAAAAATTAGTTTTGCCTGTTGTTACTTCACTTGGATTTGTGAGCTTTTCTGTGCAGAATGTTGTATGCGCACAGTTTGACACTAGAAGGCCATTTTCATATTCATCTCATGAAGGCGGAAAGTATCTTTGTGCTCATGTGCTGTGATCTTTTGTATTCTGATACTTTTTAAAAACATGTCTGAGGGGATCTTTAGTTATACCCAGCCTGACTCACCTCAGTCCCCAGACCGAACTTGATCTCATACATCAGGATGAGTCCGTTTGGCATTGCGGGTTCTGGCCAGTGCAGCACCACACAACCTTTAACATTCTCACACATTTTAGAGATCACCTTTCCAGGGATGTCATCTGCTTTGACTGGCAAACAGACACAATTACAAAACATTACAACAAGCATGTGTCTACAATGCACTGTAAGAGAAGATGTTACAGCATACTGTGCTGTGTTGTATCCAGGCCCCTTTCTAACCTGCAGGTTTGGTCCTGGAGAAGACGAAGGCTCCAGCGCTGCAGCGCCCCACCTCCTCGTTGCATGCATGGATGTCAATGCGGTAGACAGTGAAGGGCCGCAGGTTGGGGATCTCTAAATATTCTGCTGTGCTCTTATCATCTGAGAAGGGGTACTCCTTGATAGGAGGAATGCCATCTGTACTGTTATCCCCCGGGCCAAGGGTGGTGTTTCCCCTACCAACACCCTCATGCAGCAGTGTGTTGTTAGCCACACCAAAAACATCTCTACGACGACGATCTGGAGGTCTGAAAAACAGAGAATACAACAGCGGTAAGAAAGTAGATTTAAGTATAGTGAGCGCTGTTATTACAGTAAAAGACGAAAAGGTATACAATATGTCCTGGAAATCCTATCGTAACAAAGAATTGTAGGTTTATAACCCCCAAAAGCATTTTACACAAAGCTGAAGCATCCTGCTGAACCGGGTGGAGTGAGTGCGTATTTGTATGTGCGTATTTTAATGTGTGTGTGTGTGTGTGTGTGTGTGTGTGTGTGCGCGCCATGTGTCCAGACGCTGCATACTACTCCCTGTGGAGCTGTGTCGAAGGATGAGGTCAGACAGATCATAGTGAGGGGGACAGACGGAGAAAGAGAAAAAGACAGACACAAAGTGATTTTTCCAGTTAGAAAAACTTTCTGTCCATTGATCAATTCAATTCAATTTTATTTATAGTATCAAATCATAACAAGAGTTATCTCGAGACACTTTACAGATAAAGTCGGTCTAGACCACACTCTATAATTTACAAAGCCCCAACAATTCTAGTAATTCCCCCAAGAGCAAGCATTTAGTGCGACAGTGGCGAGGTTTGATCCCAATCAACAATTAAAAAGTCTAAAAGGGAAGAAAAGCTGACATGACAGAAAATGTGTCTTAGACTGTTGTGACACTGACATTCTGAACCAAACTGTTTGTTGCCTGTCTGTTGCAATTTTCAGCGGCCAAACTGAGGGCATTTGCGGTGAACGGACACATGGTCTCATAGTGCAGATGATAAGCTGTGGAGCTGCCTAGAGTTGGACATCGTCATTATTGAGGGCAAGCAGGCTCTGACAGCTGTGACTGTAGCAGCAGCAGAGGATCAACAGACGCCACAGGGCACCTTGCCTGCAGTAGTTACCTGTGACGCCTACAGGGCAGTCAGCTGAGGCAGACGGACAAAGGAAAGAGAGTGAAAGCTGTATTGACAGCAGGTGACAACAGCTATATGGAGCATTTACAGAGTTCTTGCAAAGTGAGGACAGCATGAACAGGTGGCTTGGTTTTTATTACATCATATGAAACAGCTTAGACATCATTTAAACTGTATACTGGGAATTAGGGCCACAACTAAAAATTATTTTTATTATTGATTAATTGGACGATTTTGTCCCCCAATCGATTCATTGTTTAGTCCATGTATGTATGTAAAATAAGGCCTATCACAATTTCCTAAAGCCCAAGATGAAGACTAAACTAAAGGTGTTTGTTTTGTCCGGCAACACTTCAAAACCCCAAAATATGCAATTTACTATCAAATAAGACAAAGACAAGCTGCAAAGTATCACAATTAAGAAGCTTTAAAAATTGCTTAAAATTATAATTTGATTATTAAAATAGCTGCTGATTATTTTTCTGTTGATCGACTAATCGTTTCAGCTCTACCAGGTGTAATAAAATGCTAAACTCAGAGACCTAACTGAGCAAAGCTAGTCAAGCATCTTTTGTGTCTGAGCAGACATACACCTACACAAGGAGTGTACAGACACAGACAGATCCGTGGGAAAGACCAGTCGCACTGACATGTCAGCATTCCTCTCTGACAGTTATAACTGTACAATCCAAAGTCCAGCACTCAAAAACTGCTCCTGATACTACTGGAAAATACATCAAACATATATGAAAACTGACAGGAGAGTGCTGACAGGAGTGAGAGATGCAGATTTAATGCAGAGTAAATCTTGACCTATCCTGTATCAAAAGCGATAGAATAAGAGGAAGAGAGATGGATAGACCCACTGAGAGGCCAGACGAGAAAACTTGAGGATTCAATTTCTGTATGTGCAATGAGAGTCAGGGTTAAGCAGGACACTGTGAGAAAGCTCCCCAGCTGACTGTAGCATGACCTTATAACTAGTGAGTTACTACAGTTAGTGTCCTGACCTCGCCCCCTAAAAAAAGATCTAGCTTCACGCAATGGAATCCAGAGAGGAAAGCTATAACTACACATTCAGTCTGTGGCCAGTAGGGCACATTATTAGCGCTAGGCCTTAACTGCAGCAACACATACGGCAGGCTCAAAATCTCTGGATCTGACAGAAGAAGAGATAACTTCTAGGGAGTCCTTATCAGTGTATCTTGTATGTATTCATCATAAGTTTCAACCAACAGCAGGCGATTACAGTGAATACATGCTCCAGTCAGCTGATAACAGGTTTTGGATCGTACCACAAGGTCTCCTAAACAGACACTGGCAGCCATCCTCTTTGTGCAGCCATCCTCCCTCTCTTTCACTAAATCGGTCTGCCTTCCTTACTTTGTGTTTGTCCTCTATCGCTGATGGGGCTCTTCCCGCATTAATTTAAATTCCAGATGGATTCACTGTACATTTCCTGGCAGCTGTCTTGCTCCAGAAAAAAAATAAAACGAGTCCCGGACAAAGAGAGCGTGCAAGGGGAGGAGAAGAGTGGAGTGCCAAGTGGAGGGGGACAAAATGGAAAACATTTCCTCTTCTTTTTGTTTCTGTTTTCACCCCCCCCTCTTTCCACTCACCCTAGGTCTAAACCCTGAACTTTTGAAAAAAACTCCCAGATTTTGAGCCCTTTCCCTAGAGTGGTTTGTAATAATGCTGGCTCTGTTACAGTGGAGTCTGTGCATATACAGACTGAGCCCTGGGACTGCCATCCGCTTGTTTCCTAGACAGCTATACTATAACAAATCAACACAGCCAGAGAGAGAAAAAAAGGGGTGTATGACTTCAATTAAAACAGAAAGCCGCTTTATTATTCTTCCTCCAAAGCAATATCGATCCAGTTCCACAAGAGCGTTGCAAAGGAAAAAAAGAAGGATACCGTAACGCTGTTTGAATGAATAAACTTTGGAGACTCAAGAGGCACCGTTTAAAGCTATGGATTTATAAGATACCTGCTGTGTGTTCTTAGTGGGAAGCAAAAAGTATATCAAAGGTCTCCATATTTTACTGTGATGGATGTTCGAGATGGAGTGTTAAAGGAAATCACAAATGCATAGATTGTTTGTGGCTGTCCATATAAGAATAAAAGAGTGTGGGAGGAGGACGGAGCGGGAGTCTTTGAAACAGTGAAACATCCTTAGCCACGAGCAAGTTAAATGATAACACAACACAGATGTCAGTCCCTATTGTGAGGAACAAAAGCCTAAGCAGCTACGAGTGTGCAGCCAAACTAGGCCCTTCAGACTCCTTAATCACATCTCTCTCCTGGGTTTGTTTGTGCTGCCTAAATTGCTGCCTGCTAGGTCCTAACATCCCCCGTGGCACCGTTGCCAAGGCAACATAAAGCCACAAGAGCGCTAAGAAGGCTTTGGATCCTACTCAGCATGTCTCCTCATATGCACCGCCTGACAAAAGGGCTGAGCCCAGCGTGCCGGCTCAGCCCCCGTCAGGTCCATCTACGCCCCTGTGCTTGGATCCTGTCAGCTCCACAGAGGAGCCATTTCGCGGCCGCCACCTCATTCCTCATTTTGACCCAGCAAGACAAACAACTTCAGGTTTTTGATGGCCATCTCCACAGAATGAAAGGAGGCACAGAACAGGAGCTGTAAACAGTTTAACAAGGTCACTGTGAGGCTGGTATTCTAACTCCACTACTATCTGTGGCTTACTATACCTTGGCAGAAAGATGGCATTGTGGAGGAAGTTCTCGAAAATTTTAAAAAAGACCCGGTCATCCTTCTCCCGCTCTTTCTCCTCAGGCGTCTTCTGGCAAGCACAGCATGTTCCCTTCTCTGCGCCTGCCAGGTCTGACTTGGTGGGCTTGGTGTTCTCTTCCATGTCCGTGAACCTTGTGGCTGGGATACGGATCGGGATCTTCAACTCTGTTTTAGGAGAAACCAAGAGTGTTTAGCAATGGGATGCATTATCACAGCAGCTGCTTATAATGTTTTTTTGACACATTTCCTGCAGTTCCTAGAGTTATTTTTCCATATTAAAGAAATAGTTTAACATTTTAGGGAAGTAGACATATTCACATTCGTGCTGAGAGAAAATGAGAAGATTGATCCCACTCTCATGTCTGTACGTTAATATGAAGTTACAGCCAGCAGCTTGTTAGCTTAGCTCACTTACATTATATATTGTTTGTCTGTACAAAAATCCAAGCGTTTACAGTCTTTATGCTAAGCTAAGCTTACTAGCCGCTGGCTGTAGCTGCGTAATTATTTAAGGGGCAGCTTTTAGATTGGTATCAATCGTCTCAAATTAACGCTCGGAAAGAAAGCAAAAAGAAAAAAGTATTACCCAGAAAGTCTGACTTTTTTTTTTTTTTTTACTGACAGGGAAGGACTTATCAGTAGGAGAGCTCACACAATAAAAATATGGTTACTGTTTGGTAGAATAAGTTATGCACACCTTTGGAGCAGTAGTTATGTTGGTAGAGCTCCCTGTCCTCAGGCTGCTGCTGCCAGCGGACCAGGTAGTAGGTCAGATTGCCGTTGGGAAAGGCTGGAGGTGACCACTTCACCATGAGCCTGGTTGAAGAGTTGGCATATGCACGGGCATCTTTGGGCATAGATGGCACTGCAGTAGAGACAAAGTCATGGTATGTTACATTAAAAATAGTCTACAGTCATTACTGAGATGGTTGCATTACAATCACTACAGTATTGGTGCCAACAGACTGGTCAGACTTACGCGATGGGCGTGTGCGAATGTAGATTATATCACTCTTTGCTCCGGTAATGTGTTTGTCCTCCACCTGCAGGGTAATGGCCTTCACAAAAATAGCATACTGGGTCCAGGGCTTGAGGTGTTGAAGACTGATGTTTGGGTCATTGTTTTTATCCCGAGGGAAATCAACATCCACCATGTGCCAGCTGTTTGAGCCACAGCCATCCTGCCCGTCAAACTCTGTGATGTTCTGGAAAGGGCTGGTAAAAAAACAAAACATGGCTGTGCATTGACCAAAATGACTTCACTTAAACATGACATATTCATTTACAAAACATTACATCAAATTTCATTGTTGGTATGAAAGTAAAACACATTCTAGGTCACGTTTGAATATATGATTCATCTTTGCCAATGGTTTTACATATTTCCACCAACCATTTTCCAAAGCATACCATACATTTTTTGATGTATTACCTGCCTTCAAGGCAGCCATTTGTTTCACTTTGTACAAAGTTCGACATAATCAAACCCAGACCTCAAACAATAAGCAGACATGGATGTTGTAAATGTGGTTGTTTGTATTGCATTGTTGGTAATCTGAAATCAGAGGGCCTTAAAGGCAGGAAATCAATCCAAAAGCTCAATCGTGTCTTTGGAAAATAGATGTCAGAAATGTGAACTGCACACAGTAAGTAACAATTGGGGTAAAATGTGCAAAACCAGACAGATATGATCATCTAAGATTTAGTTTTTCCATAAAATAGCTGTGATTTTGAGTGGAATCTTTTGTTTGAAACATTAAGTTCTGACTTGAATGTCCGAAATCAAATATTTTTTTGCGTTTTTTTCATCCATACCCACCCTGCCTCACTGTAGAATTATTTTATAACATGACATAGAGGATAATGAGTTGTTTACTCACGACTCCTTGTAGTAGACTATGAAGCTGATAAGGTCTCTGTAGTCCGGCGGCCGGTAGCGCTCCCATGTCAGCCTGATCGTATAACTTGATGTTATGTTAGACTTGAACTTCAAGATATGGCTTTCACCTGTTGCGACAGAGCAGACCCGTAATGAGAGACGTACAATATTAAAATGGCATAACATTGCCTTTTGTTAATGTCCCCACACATCGAATGACTGCAAAACAAAATCACAGATTGTGTCTTTTTTTAAGATCACTCGCAACAAAACTGTAGATCAATCTGTCAAAGTTTAAGTGAATATACTTACAGCTGGCTCTTTCACCGTTGTTACGGAAATCTCCCTCCTCTGGCTTCACAGCAATGCCCGTCTTCTCCCACATCTTGTGGATCTCAGACATGCAGAGTTTGGGGTTTTGACGGAAGAAGAGACGTCCATTCCCAATAGTCAGGTTATGCTGACTCCAGTCCCACAGGTATTGCAGGTGCTGGTTGTTGATGGCAGAGAACGAATACATGCTGGTAATGAAAAGAGAGCAAGAAAGGTTACAACCATCTCCTATAGATCAACAAAAAGTGTTTTTATTGTTTACATGTTTCATGAAAGCTAAAGTTGTCAGAAATGTGAATAAAAGAGCCACCTGGTGGCAGCGTTAACCACTAAAATAGGTGGATGACACATGAGGTCAGGTTTGTGTGTATGTCTGGGTTTGTACAGAAGAGGACATGAAACAGAAACTCTAGCAGTCAGTTATGCACAACACCTCCAGAGCGAAAGGAATGTCTGCCATCCTCAACAGCATTCCTCTGAGTGAAACTTTACCCTGGGAGAAATGACAACAAGAAGACGACAGGACTTCCCATGACCCCTTTGGCCATTACCAAAAAAGCTTTCCCTCATATATAAGACTGCTGCTGATATCACAGTCTGATGGACCTGAGACTATTCATTTAGCTATGTCGCCACACTCACTCATCTGGCCTGTCTGCATGGCATGATATTTATACTATATATATATATTGTACATTAAAATGCTCATATTATGCTCATTTTCAGGTTCATAATTGTATTTAGAGGTTGTACCAGAATAGGTTTACATGGTTTATTTATAAAAAAAAATATATATATATATATATATATATATATATATATATATATATATATATATATATATATATATATATATATATTTGTTGTACTGCACATTGCTGCGGTTCCTCTTTTCACCCTGTGTGTTGAGCTCTCTGTTTTATCTACCGAGTGACATCTCACTTCTGTTCCATCTTTGTTGGAAGTTGCACATGCGCAGTAGCTAGGTAAGGACTACCAGCCAGTCAGAAGCAGAGTATGAGGGCGTGCCACGCTAGCAGCTAGGCGAGCATTATAACGTGTGTTACAAAGTGATGAACGTTTGTCACGGAAGTAAACGCTGGACTACAATAGAGCAGTTTGGAGCAGTTTGTGAACAGTGTTTTCTATTGGAGATGGTAAGTCCCTTTGGGGTGAACTTTGTAAACCTATAACATGCACAAAAAAGATATATAACACAATAGAGGAAGGGGAAAAGCCAAAAAGCATAATATGAGCACTTTAATGTTCACATGCACCATCCAGGGCAGGCACCCTTTTAACAAGAAGTCACTCTGACATTTATGTAACTTCACTGCTCATGCCCTCAGTCACCGCACACAAGCATGCACACATTCACAGACAGCAAGTGCAGACAAACAGCGCAGACATACTTGTCGATGAGTTCCTGCCCATTGATGTAACGCAGGCTTTTGAGGAAGGACAGTGAGCCAAGTGCGTGGGAGTGTCGAATCTTTACATAGCCCGTCACTTTCTGAATCAATCCCATGAAGCTCTCCAGCTCAGATGCTATGTTATCTGGGGACAGGAGATGAACATGAGAGCACGCACACGCACACACGCACACGCGCACACACACACACACACACACACACACACACACACAATATGAAAGCCACATTAAATTCCACAGGGAAGCTCTTAATGCAAATTTCCCAATGAGTCCTAAATTGTATAAGCTTTATCATATGTGGAGATTAGCTTGTGAGCCGGCCAGTCAACTGAGCAAATAAACAGCATTAAAACATAATGTGATAATTGGGTTAGAGTGCAGGAAGCGGATGTAATGTTGATTTTGTGGCCCTCACTGTTGAATCCCAGCAGCTCAGACCACCAGGCCCTTCAACTTTATCTGTCTCAGTAATCATAATATTTGCTGGGCAGTCAAGTGCAACATAGTGTAGTAAAGTTATATACTGTAGTCAGTAAAGGATTGATATAGCATATTATACGACTGCCAAATAAATATCCTATGTAGTGGTGGTTAGTGTAGCATAGTATGGTCTACTAAGCTTAGTTAAACTGTAACATTTACACATATGATCACAGTACTTCTGCATAGCTGCACTTACTTCCACGGCGGATGTTGATGTCCAGGTTGCCTTCGATGACAGTGCAGTCCTTCAGGGACTGGGCAGCATTAACAGAGTCGATGACAGAGGTTGTGCAGGGCTTATCACACGGGCCATTGCAGGCATTGCATAACATACTGTTTACAGCAGAAGAAGAGGGAAGGAGTGAATGACAAGAAAGAAACATGGGGGAGAAAAGTAAGAACAGTCAGAGAATGAGCAAAATCCTATGTGAACTTTTCTACCTCACCCTGAAATCATTTGTCCACTCCCAAACATTCCAAAGGATTAAGGCAAATACATTTACTTCATGATACAAGGTCACCCCTCACACGGAGAGTTTAATCTTTTATGGGCCCTCGTCTGAACTCTGTTTCGTGAGAGAGTGACTCACTGTATTGACCTCAGAGATTAAAAATCTGTGATATGGCCAAAAAATATACAGCAGCAGATAGTCGGTATCGAAAGTTTGGGAATTGACGAGAGAAAACAGGGAGGAAAGTTGCATACAAATAAATGTTCTTGTTCTTAGTGAATGTCAAACAAAGGAAATGTCAAGTGGACATTTCAGCTGAGTCTCTTCTAAAAACAAAACTTTGAGAATTAATCTGTAAATTCTAGTAGTGGTGAGTGTTGAAAACAAGGCACTATGTTGAGAACCTTTCACTCTGTCAGTCTGGGAAGTCTAAACTTGAATCATTAGCATGCTCTTAACCTTTCACACTTCCAACTTTGAGTCCTACTTGAATGAAACAAGGAACACGGTGAAGTTTATCTTAAGGATGTTTTTTTTATGCAAATAAATTCATTATGCAGTACATACTGAACACGAGCGCCTTTAGTGTCTGGGAATACTGACGAGAAACCCCACTGCTATTCACAGAACAAGCCAGTAAATAATACTAAGACCTCTGAATGTCACTGTGAAAAAGATCAGGTTGTGATTCCGTAAAAATTCAAATACAGAACATTAAACAAAAAATACTTGAAAGACCTGAGACATAATGTAAAATGTTTTAAGGAGCTCTTCCTAATATTTTGTACATGCAGAGTTTCACCTGGCATAGCATTTCCAAATCATCAGGAAAAATAGAAGTGAAGGGTACGTCTTTACCGATTAGTCTCGTTGCGTGTGAAGCCAGAGGGGCAGTCGGGCATACATTCTCCCCCGTGGATGACAAAGTGAGTGTCGCCGGGCAGGTGCACTTGGGAGCACAGGTCCATGGTGATGCAGCGCCAGCCCTCGAACTTGTAAGTGTCTGGGGGACAGTCTGGCACACAGTGACCCTCGTGGTAGTAGTGGAGGCAGCCGGAGCAGGCCATGTCGTTGTTGGGTTCAGTACAGCTTCCCAGGCACTGGCTGTGGCAACACTCTCCCTTGTCTGTACAGGAAAACTTGCAGTGTTCTGGGCATACTGGAGGAGACAGAGAAAGGTGTGGAAGAGAACAGTTTTAGGTTAGTGTAAACGGTCTGTACTGATAAGCACTATTACAACAAAGTCAACGATCATAAAGGTAAACAAGATACAAAACTAATGCTTATAAAAAAAACTGATTGTGATTTAAATGGCATGTACAAATGTAGAATAGCTTCAGAATGTATGATTATTAAGATGTGTTTGTGTTATTACAGGCCAGAAAGCAAATAAATAGGTTAAAGAGGAGTATGGAGTCAGTGTGCATACACAATACTTGTATACAGTGCTAAACATAAGTGAATACACACATGCTAAAGTTGACTAAAAAGAGGAATAAAAAATCATGTTTTGGAAATTGATCTTAATGCCTTATTCAATTTTTTTGGAAAAATCCAACCTTTAAGGACACCAATTTTCTTTGTGAATAAATAATGTGTCGTAAATAAATAAATGTTCTTCCTTAAAATACAGGGGGCATAAGTAAGTACACCCCTATGTTAAATTCCCATAGAGGCAGGCAGATTTTTATTTTTAAAGGCCAGTTATTTCATGGATCCAGGATACTATGCATCCTGATAAAGTTCCCTTGGCCTTTGGAATTAAAATAGCCCCACATCATCACATACCCTTCACCATACCTAGAGATTGGCATGGGGTACTTTCCATAAAATCATCTCTCAATGCAAATCAAACCAGCTATTAGGCTAACTGAAATAAAACCATGCCAATATTTATTATTATGATACATTATTCATTCACAAAGAAAATTGGTGTCCTTAAAGGTTGGATTTTTCCTCATTTTTTTAATTAAGGCATTAAGATCAATTTCCAAAAGATGATTTTTTATTCCTCTTTTTAGTCAACTTTAGCATGGGTGTATTCACTTATGCTTAGCACTGTATATATACAGTCAGTTGCCAGTTTATTACTGTAGGTACACATAGCTAATATTAATGCAGTCTAATACAACCATATTGCAATAAATCCTACTTTCAAACTGCATCCTCCAAAATGACCATTAAGTTGAATCAACACATCTCTAACATTATAACCGTCATGAAGGTAGGATTTATTACAGGGCTGTTGTAATAGACTGCATTAGCTAGGTGCACCTAATACACTAGCAACTGAGTGTTTATATGTATGAACTTGTAAATATGCATGTGTTTTCAAATGCTTAAATGTGGAATTTGTGTGCATGACTGGGCTGTGATAAGGCCAGCAGGAGAGCACCATCACAGAGAAACTGGAGAGCCAGCAGGGTTAAAAATCAGTTGTTCTAGTAAAACACAGCGCTAGCCTCACTTATAGTAATATGGTCGCATCTAATGTGATCGCCCATAGTATCATCTATTCTTTGACAGCAATTTGAAAAACAAATTCCTGATAGAATATGTATGCTTGCCTCTTAAACCAAATTGTTTCTGCAATCAAAGTTTACCAGTGTATTGTGTAGACAAATAACACAGTATATTATCTTTGCATTAATATTCTTCTATAATGGAAGAAAAGACATTTGCACCTCAAACAAAGCTCTCACTCCCACTATCACTACAGCTTCGAAGAAAGAACGAGTGTACATCCTTCCAGGCCGAGAAAAATCGACAGAAAAATGATTGTGTGGGGTGTTTCAAATTAAGCTTGAGCAATATGAATAATAGAAGCTCCTCACTGTTTGCTGAGCAACCAAAACCCATAACAATATGTTATCAATAACACATAGCATTTTCTCGTTGCTTGGGACAGACATTAGACAGATTGTGCATCCTCCTTACAGTTTGTCAGATTTATTGGACAGAGCTTACATAATGACCAATAATATATCAGCCTTCAACTCTAGAGAATACGTCTTTCAAAATCCAAACTTTGACACAGAAAAGTAAAGTTACTCATTCAAGTAATAAGGCAAAATGAGGTCAGTGCTTGTTTGTAGATTTACCAACTACTCATGATAATCTAAATCTGCTTTACACTTCAATTAACAGTGACAGAGGTGAAAATGGCACATGTAAGACGTCTGTTTACAATGTTCAAAATCATTTTTACTGTAGGCTATTTTTAGAGAAGCACTTCTGGAAAACCAGATGTAACGGGTAGAAAGCAGATGATTCCCACTGCTAACTAATCTGGAGACACTGCAGGCCAGGCAGCGGTGTCCTAGTTTCAGGTCCATTTCATAAAAAAACACCTAGAGAGAGAGAGAGAGAGAGAGAGAGAGAGAGAGAGAGAGAGAGAGAGAGAGAGAGAGAGAGAGAGAGAGTGTGTGTGTGTGTGTGTGTGTGTGTGTGTGCATGATTGTGAAAGGTCTGGTGACAAGGTGCTTTCTGCTAATGATTGTTCACTGTAGAGAAGTCTCTGGGGAAAGGTCTAACAGATAAGGAATCTATTATCATTTATAAAAAACAATCTGCCCCTTGTGTTGTTTCTGTATTAGGGCAGTAAATGTAAAAAAATGTTATTCCTGCAAGACAAATTTAATTTCAGCAATAAAGCCAAACTGAACTGAAATAAGAGGCAGAGCACTCCTGGTTCCTTAGCAACCGCCTGCTGGTGCAAAGCCAAACTGGAAGAAAATGTACACGCACACGCACACGCACACACACACACAAACAAACAAACAAACAGACAAAAGTACACTAAAACACATATTTCACTACAATCTTTCATGTGTGTTATTACAATTTGACACTGTGACACTACACATTTTACTTGATGACTATGATAGTCATTATTGCGGCCATCCCCATAACGGATACTTTTACAGGAGTACACATGATAAAGAATGCGTGTGCATGTTGTTATGTGAAAATTTGCGTGTGCCAGAGAGTGAAGAGGAAAAGGAGCTCTGCTTGTTTATTTGCTTTTAAATTAAATGCGGGTGTCGGAGCATCGTTGGTTCACTTTATGAATCAGTCCAGAAAATGAAGCTGGCTGCTGAGCTAATCTCTTGATGACTATTTCATGTGGCTTTACAAAAACATCTGTGTAGGTTAAGAATGTGACGGTGTACTACAGTAATGCTGCAGAGCAAACACACACTCACACAGTGCCAACTCCAGTTTCGCTTCACAAGGGAAGGGGAATGATCATTCTCACTCCTGACAGTTTCTTAAATACTTGCCATTCTTTCTCACATTCAGTCAAATTTAATAAGTGCAGAAGAGGTGAAAGGGTCTGTTTGGAAAATTCCTTCAGGATACTATGACAAAAGAAAAACCCAAGACATCTCTGACTATTTCCTAAAAAAATGCTATCTTATTCAGTATACCTGATACAATATATGTATTGTTCAATACACTGCAGTACCTCGGGAATTTCTAATAATTGTCTCCTGATAAGACAGACCTTGAAATTACACAGCAGTTATTGCAGTAAGAGTATTTTCATGATGGCATGAGTTAGTAGAGTATTTAGCTATACGGCCCTTTCCTGTGCTATGTATAGCTTCCCACTCACACTACATGCTCTGCTACACCAGGAGTTGACTGGCTCTGTGGTACTTCATAAATAGTGTATCTAACTATTCTGGATCTGGTCCAAAACAAATGGCAATTTTTGTTTTCAAACTACAGTATCAAAGGCCAACACACACAGGTTCTCACATGACAGCTTGGAAATATGATGCTGAAATGAGTGTTTAAAGCGGGCAGATTAGTGTTGCACATTTGGAGAGTGAGAAAAACAAAAAGAGAGAAACATCAGGTAGGCTTCATTTTTCTTGGAATCCGACCAAAAGGGGGCAGCCAAGGCAAACTCTAATGAGCCTCACTGGAGGAGGTCCCTTCCTTTCTGCATCATTTTAACAGATTCCTCAATGAAGAGAAATTCCAAACACGCATACCTTCCACCAGAAGAAAGCGGAGGGAGGGGGAGTTGCTGCCTTAAATCCATATAAGTCGACCCGGTTTCACTGTGTGACCAAACAACCCATGGTATCAAGGATACAATCCTCTATTTATAGATGCTCTTAATGCGGCCCTATTTCCACGCTGCTGCTCTCTACACATAGCTATGCAGGGCATTGAGGGTTTCCACTACTTCAAAGGAAAGGGACTACCTAACAAGGGGCTCCTCTTATCATCCTTGTAGTCCCCTGAGTGGATGTTTAATATGAGCAGGAATAAATTAGAAGCATCAGCAGGGTGATATTTGACCATATTTAAGTACACACTGTATCACATTAAGAAACTGTTGCAGAAAACAAACTGTAGAAACAAAAATTTTGACAATGATCTGAGGCTGCAGAGCCAAATAAGTCAAACTGCTGGGAGTGGGGGTAGGGAGGTTTATGATGTTCCTCTCATACAGTAGTTATACAACCCCCCTCCCTCTCTCCTGCTCTTTCCCTGAGCAGTCAGGTCAGACACCATAGCCAACCGGCAGCCTGCCCCTGCTGTTTGTCAGAGCACTGCGACACATGGAGTGGCCGGGTCCATTTCGTCAACAGTAGACAAGGCAACATTAGGCACTGAGGAGTTTCCTTCTGAGCAGCTTGTGCATCCCTAAAACCGCCATTAAATACAGCCGCAGTGTGGGGAAGATGCATCACCAACCACTGAAAGACTGATTTTTGTTCTAAAGGTGTCCTCCAGTCGCTGGACTATGTGAACAATCTGCAGAATGTTTCAGGCCACAGAGGATTCAAGGGGGAGAATGTTAATTTCTTGTTCCGCTGCAACAACACAATGACAACTTCAGGAATTGCTGCAGAAACCTGAGATGAGGAGGCTATTTTGGCAACAAACATGATCATGGGGGTTTAATGTGAGATAAAAAAACAGGAACATATAGCTTAAAATGAAAATACGGTAAAATAACATACATAAGGATGTAAGTATAATTTTCGGACCAAAAAAAAAAGACTGCAGTAGAGCAAAAGAGGTGGAAAGCATCAAATTAATTCCTCTGTCAGGCAGGCCTTGCCTTCTTAAAGCGCAGCATGCAAGGAGGGCTCAGGGTTATGTGACCCAGAACCCGAAAACGATGCCTTACCCCTCCTCTTTCCCCAGTCTGTATCCACACAAAAAATGCTTCAATCTGATAACAAGATGGCTAGATTTCAACACTGTCTGTGTGTGTGTGTGTGTGTGTGTGTGTGTGTGTGTGTGTGTGTGTGTGTGTGTGTGTGTGTGTGTGTGCGTGCGTGCGTGCGTGCGTGTGTGTGGATGAGGGGGTTCTTTGAATAAGTAGGTGCTTGAGAGGAAGAGGATTGCAGTGCAGCAATGCTTCTCATCTGAATGCAAGTCATGTCCCGTTTGCTAGAGAGCACGCTGTGTAAGTAACTACTACACTGTTTACATCGGGATGCTGATGACAATTTCACTGCCAGCAGGACACTGCTGCCTCTGAAGATGTATGGTGTGAAAATATAAGGAATTTGGTAAACTGGTGTAATTTTCCCAAACCAAACATAGGAGTTGGCCATAGTGAAACATAAAAATGATCTAATAATCATTCTTCATATAACATATGAATGAGCAGTATGTTTTCCCTGCGTCATTGAAGATAAGTAGGAAGCGTGACAGACAGTTGGGAAATCATTCATTATTCACAGTGTGGCTCGAGGGGAGGGATGACAGGGAGGAGGGTGTCTGGAAAGAGGAGGGAGGGGGTTAAACTGGGAGCTATCTGCTGGACCAATAGCAGGTGAGCAGGGGAGGTTCTAATCCTGATGATTGACATGTTATTGAGTCTGAAGCAGAGATGGTAAACAAGTCCTCTCTTGAGCAGGCATTCGGAGGGGGAGTCGTAACCATAGTGATAAGCCATGGCTTTTCCGCTTTACCGTTTCAGAGAAACCATAAGTTAAGGAAAAACCTGAATAGACTTAGCTTACTCAACAACAAAGCCTTGGTAAGATTATTCCTGTCCCTGACCCTTAACTGAAACATCAGCTAAATAACAAAACATGACTCGGAAGCTGGGATGAAAAAGTAATGTATTCTGCAGGAAGTAATACATTTTAACTGAGTTTTATTTAAAAAAAAAAATACATTTTAGTAAAATGCAAAATAATAAATATAGTAAAGATAAAATTGTGCATTTTTAGAATTTTGCCCCAGAAAATTAGAACATAACCATCACATTCTTTGCTGTGACAGCATGCTTTTGAAGGAGGTTACTGTAGTAGCTGCATGTTAAGTGTCAATCACACCGCCTGTCCTTGCTCCACAATGTAAACGGGGCCATAGCTCCATAAGGACATGATTACATTTATATCTAAATCACCTCCATTTACAGAAGTATTCACTCTACTGCACACTACACTGTGGGGATGAAAAGCATCCCACTCTGTGCAGAGTCAGGGCCAATGAGCTCAGGTTACCAATGATGAGAGCAGTAGCAGACAGTAAGGTAGCGGAACAGGAGCACAGTAGCAGACGGAAGGCCTATCAGGGGCTGATACAGCCCGGATCGCAGGCCGAGCCCCCAGCTCCCTGAGCTCCATCAGGCCACATCCTCATCCGGCAACCCGATCCTCCCTGGGAGCCCCCAGTGGATCACTACAGACACTTGTTTAAACCACATCAGCCCAGACGGCCAGAGAGAGGATGCTTCCTCCACTCACAGCCAAAGGCAAACCGCATCAGAGATTCCTGTGCTGTCTTACCGCTATAGCAATAGAGTCTCAAGTGCCGGGAAGGACTGATCTAATCTAAAGTGGTGTTTTTCACCTTGTCTGGCCATGCATGTTCGGCAAGATCGATCTTTCTGCTGATCAGAGGGGGGTTTTTTTCAGAAGGGGAACACTGCACCGCGTCATGATGTGATTTTCTCATGCAGACAGCTGGCTCAGGAAGGCTTGGCTAAATCTCTGTTCAGTCCTGCGCACAAAGGTGCGTGTGTGAGCCCATTCCTCCCCGTCCCAGTGTTTCTGGGTCTCTTCCACTCCCATGCCCACTAAAGACCAGCAATGTGTTTTTCACACAACTATGTGCTGGTCTGTGTGTTCAGGCATGCGTGGCATTTCCCCTCACTCGCATTCAGTCACAACACACACACACACACACCTTCCTTCTACCCTCAGGCCTTGGCCCACGTTGTTGTTGTTGCTGTTGCTGTTGTTGTTGTTGTTGCTGTTGTTGTTGTTTACACTTACAGGTATGCAGCACAGTCACATGTGAAAACACTTTGTGTTTTTATCACTAAAGAGGTAGGGAATGGTCTGAAAGCTATTAAAGACACGTTAAAACACTTTCCAAACAATGACGAATACAATGTCCATGAATATTATGATATTATTTGGCATAATTTATTGAAAGTAATGAAGTATTAGCCGTCATAGACTCACATTCTGGTTAATAGAAAATGTAACATGATTGGTAGGGAAGCACTAATATTAGCCACACTACTGAGGTATCTAAACACCATATCCTATTACCTTATTCTAGTAATCCTTGAGGCAATGTATAGCTAAAAGGATTGGTCGATTGTTTCATCAGATGATTGATAGAAAATTAATTGACAACTATTCTAATTCCATTACCAATATGATGTACTTTTTCAGGCAAAAATGTTAAAAATTTTGTTAAAATCTTTGTCATATAACATAGTAGAGTAAATATCTTTGGGCTTTGAAGTGTTGGTCGGATAAAACAAGCAATTTAAAGATGCTGCCTTGGTCTATGAGAAATTGCAGTGGGCATGTTTCACTATTTTCTGAAATGTTATAGACAAAACAGTCGAGAAATTAATGTGCAGATGAATTAATAACAAAAACAAATGCTCTAAATTAATGTATAGAAAGATGCTTAAGTCCGTTTGAAAAAGAGCTACTTCACAGGGAATCCAAATGTTTGTGTGGTAAACTGATAAGTTGGGTCAAACCCCATAACTAAGCCCAGGCCCAAGCTGAACTTCTGAATCCCTGTAGGGATTATTTATTTATTTATTTATTTTTTTTTTTAAATGGGCCCACTAAACGATAATAAAAATGTACGGCACAGAATCATTTCAGCCCCACTTTGAACAACACATATAAATAATAGAGATGCCTGCTCTGTGACTCTTATTACCCAATGAACAGCATTGTCATTTGAAGAAAACAAAATCAGTGTGACTTTCAATCCATTCAGCAGGGGCAAATCAAAATACCCCTCTGGTTGAGCTCAATGACATTCACAGAAATCAGTTGCAGGCACTGAAGGTGACAAGCTGCATAGCTAAGAAAGATGCTAAGATAGGTATCAGTATGGGAAAAGCAACTTCATGGAGAACTCAGACAAGGTTTTCTTTTTCTTGCTTTTTTTCCACAGAATCTGAGGTGTTTCCTCTCACTAAAAGTGGCTTCTAAAAATACCTGACTTCCCAGATCAGCTTCATTAAATGCAGTGTGTTTCCTGGCAGTGTTGTGCTGGCTGGCTGGCTGGCTGGCGAGATGTGTTGTCTGTTTTGCTAGCTGCGTGACTGGTTTGGGTTCGTGAGAGCGTGTCAAGCCCTCACATCCCTTCAGCCTCATACACATCACTCTTCACACTCTAATCTCTCTTGTGAATGTAGAGGAGACACCCATGAAGACCATCACTAAATACTTATGCTTGGTTACTTATATAAACTGTAAATGGCATCCATCATACAGCTTTACTACGCAACACTGGAGCAAATCATTACAAACTGTACATATAAAATGAACAATTTATTGCTTCATTTAGCTGGATGGTGTTGGATGTTTGCACGCACAGTCTAACACGTGGCTGTGTACCCACCTGTCCCTAGATAGGCAGCTACCCAGTGAGAACCTCCAGCGCCATATGGGCCAATGTTGATTCTCGACACATTCAAACTCCACAGCACTTCAGGTTTTTAAAATAAATGTGACTCTGAAATGTTGCAGGCGAGCATGTGCAGTACTGTATGTAACATTTTTACTCTATCAAACTTGGTTCAGCCTATCATCATCAGAGAATCAGAATAGTAGTGGTTCTGATGCCAAGGCCTATTTCTGCAGATGACCATCTGCAGCTTTGCGGCACACGGTGCCCAGACTTCGTCCTGGCACGCCGTCCGGCATACATTCTCCCTGCTGGCATGACGTCTGGATTCAAAATGACACATCTTTATTTCACATCGACTTCAAGGAGGCCCTAATCCTGATTAAGCATACCAACATTTGTCTTGAGCTAAAAAGCTGATGGGGATAAGTTTGTGTTCATTGCCAGCATTCCTACCAGGTTAGAATGGAGTGCTTTGCAAACACTGAGAAGGCCATTAGTCGATTACCGAGCTGATAGCCAGTGGACTGTAAATCCTGTACAGTTCAGTTTGGTAACATTTTGTGTGTGTGTGTGTGTGTGTGTGTGTGTATGTGTGTGTGTGTGTGTGTGTGTGTGTGTGTGTGTGTGTGTGTTGAAGATTGGTGGGGTTGTTTGCATGAGGGGGGTCATATTTAGGACCATGTAACCAAAATGTATGCATAGCTTACATTGCAGTCTCTGTCTGTATGTCTTACTGCAGTCTTGTCTTTCAGATGACAGTGGCTGGTTGTTGGCCCATGCAGACAGACTGCGGTGAAATGCCGTTGCTCAGCCTGTTTCTCCAGTGCATCTCCCTCTTCTCTTTGGGATATACGCCTCAGTGTCTGTCACCTCAGTGGAGCCTGACGTTCTATACAGTCCTATCAGACACTTCAAATATGACATCTGTATTTAGGGTTTCCTTTTTCCTCCACTTAATTTAATTTTCACAGCGAGTTTCTTGAGGGCAGACACAGTGTCCTTTTTGTGAGGCTGCACTCGTTCTTTAAAAAGGACAAGCTGTGGGTTCAGCAGGGACAGTTGTGCCCAGAGTTAACATCTGTTATGACGGGACACTGAGACTATTCTCTCCAACTGGAGAGCCTGCGCTGAGATTTTAGGCCAGTCCTTTCAAGTGTAATGGTCTGATAAGATATCACAGTCCCAGATGGTATCACAGTAAAACGGCATTGTATTGATCCAGTAGCTGCCGTATACAAAGCTTCATTTCACATGAAAGAGGCCTGTCAGGGCTTTAGCTTTTCCTTATAAATACACTAACCTCATGCTTGTTTTGCAAATTTCCTATCTGCAAAGGGAGTTAAAAGCTTGCAGTGTGCAGGTAGTTCATGGACTGCTGAATAACACTGAAGAATAAAGGCACTTAATGCTCACTTTGTGTTATGTTTGCACACTGATAAGACCAAAGAGGACCAATGATGGAAAATGTTTGGCAGCATTTAGCAATGCGATGGTTTTCACTTCATCCTTTTTACATCAAAGAGTATGCTGGAATACCAAAAGTAGGGGCTATATTGCCTTAAACATCTCCTTTATTCCAAGTGGTTGAAGGTGACAATCAAACAGCACAATGTGGGTTACCATGTAAGTGTAAGGCACCAATTACACTGAAAAGCCATTACAGTGCAGTAAACAGTAAAACTCCTCATTAGCAATTGGGCAACAACAGCACCAAATATGGCAGCTGCACAAAGCCTGTGCAGTAAAAAATGTCACTGTTTACAAGTCTCTGAACAAATTACATCACCCTCAGTAAGTTTCACTCACAGGCTCAGCACAGACACAGCTCCTTAGTTTCAACCTAAGTTTCGGCGTTATATCAGATTTTACCATTACGCATTCACTTCTGATCTCAAACATAAGCTGTACAGTCATGATACAGTGGGAACCATAGGAATGACAAACTGTAATCCCCTATCTAATCTTTACCATATTTAGTTTAGGGACAGGGTTTGGGTGGCAAATCAGCTACAGTATCAACTGCAGAGAGCTGGGCTCAAGGGCATAGGGGGGCTGGGAGTAGAGTGTTTGGCTATATGGGCCCAGGACAGGCACATGGGTCAGAGGTCAGAGGCTAAAGGCCAGAGATGGGGCAGACTACGGATAAGCCGTCCCTGGCATTACTGTACCAACAGCAGAACAGGGCAACCGATGTGGATGGAGCAGGACAGCTGACAGGCCTTAATAAACAGTCCCCAGCCCACACTTGCTATTGGCTGCCAGTGACATCATTGCTCTATCACCATGTTTCACCTCCTCCTCTCAGGGTGGGTGGAGAGTTCAGTCCTTCCTCCTCCTCCTCAACCAGTCTCTCTCTCACACACACACACACACACCGCTTCATGTGCCCCTTTTAGGGACCTCAGCAGCTCTTGTTCAGGAGGAGTGAGGAAACAAAAAAAGAACGAAAGAAAAATTAGACAGCCATGCGCTCACACACACAAACAAACATAAACACACTGCACATATGCTGTCATTTCTTTCAGGCTCTAAAACTCAAGCAGGCCTTTCTTAATTAACACAAGCCAAGTGAGGAGTTTTGGTTGGCGCATCTTGCTATTATTGTGAAAGTCTAGGTTTGACATTTTCACAAGCAGACAGCTCACTAAATTACCAGCTGGGCTGCACTGCGATATGTCTCCAGTAATGAAACAAAAGGATGCTCACGGGGAAGGAGAGAAAGACACTTGGAGAGAAAGAGAGCATAGGAAGAGGTACATTGAGAAATAATTGCTTAATATATAAAAAATGTACTGGAAGAAAAAGAAATCAGACCATCTCTTTATCCAGTGTATTAAAACAGACATGTAGCGACTGTTGGGAGAGGTCTTAATCACAGGGATCGATCCCTGTGTCAGACAGGTGTTCCATGTCTGATGAGGGTGGAGGTGAAGGATGGAGGGAGGGTGACAGACGTGTGTGTTATTCTGCTCTGCCACAATCAGACCAGTTTAGTCCAGGATCACAACCCTCCATGAGAGATTAGCTCTTAGTCGGATTAAGGAGGAGTCAGTGCATGTAGGAGAGGTGAAGTGTCCACATAGCACCGCAGGAGGAATCAAGGGGGCTGCAGTGGGGAGTATGGATGGGGCAGAGGGGTTTGCCAGCACTGAGGCAGATGGAGAAGGCTCTGCTCTGTACTGCTCTACTCAACAAAGACTAGAAATGAAACCACCTTCAACCCAAGCCACCATGACAGAGCTCAACAGGTCTAAACTCCCTTCCCCAAAAGGTTGCAGCCTCATCTCTAAAAAAAAAACTCCACAAGTGTGAACATTCAGTAAACTGGATTATTCAAAGGATGACAGAGAGGGCAGAGATGACAGATGCCAGTAGAGCGGCAGGGGAATGGGCACAGAGAACAAGCCTGCCTCCAATCACAGGAAGTGCTAAGCCCCCACTGTGTCAAACATAAGACTTCAAGAAATGATTGAAACAAAATACCCACGCTTTCTCCCCCAAACAAACAATGGCCTCCATTGTGAAATGCTGTGGCACACTCACAGTCAGGGGAGACATAAAGACACAGTTTTAAAATAATGGGCTTTATTCCCCCTCCTCTCAAGGCCACAGACAACTTTCTCCTTCAGTTGGGACATAGACGGCGGCCACGCAATACTGCAGCCCACTTTGGAAGCCCCCGCTCAGAAAAATATGTCTTTGTCTTCCTGTCGTTACAGACCTCACACAGCTCAATGGACCGGGCTGCAACAGTTTAAAGCACCAACAGGGGGCCTTAGCCATGGGAGAAAGGCACGCTGAACTGCAGACACATCCACTGAGAATGTAAACACAAGTCTGGGGAGCCTTTTCTTTTTTCTTCTTGTCATGACCCACAATCTATCTCGTAAACTATTGATAAATAATCAATGTGAGCAATGTCAGTCAGTCTTGCTGGATTAGTACAGCAATACATAGATTGACATAGCAGAATGCAAAGACTCACTATACACAGACAGAAAACACAGCATATGCAGCATATGTGCCCCAAAGTACTACAAACAACTCACAGTCTCATATTTTGCTCATAAAAATATTTCAGGCGTATTATCATTCCTCCAGCTCAGTTTGATTCAGCCTGAGGGTTTCCCCAAACAAATCACTTCACATCCGTTTTATGGCATTCTGAAGAGATCACTCTGTTCCTCTGACATACGTGTGGGAACCTGCGGAAAGAGGACACTGCACCAACTGCACACACTGCATCCCTGGTTCTATATTTACTTGAGAACTACTGTATCCCCAGATGCAGTAATTTGTTGCAGTTATTTCATAAATGTCTAGTTAACTATTATTGGTCTGAAAGCCGCCAAATTGCACACCATAAACTGTAATAAATGGAAGGCCTGAGGCTATATTTACTCTTCCACGGTAGCACTGCTGCAGCTCTGGAACTGCTTCAGAAAAAATCACTATGCCTAGTAACTATACGAGTATACTTGCAATTCTAGTGTTTAACTGCACCAAAAGCCATGAGGATGATGATATAAAGACCCTTTTGTAACATTCAAATTCTTAATACATTGTTATCTTAACTATGTGACATGAACTGGTGTTAAATATTGCCTGAGCCTGAATGTGCTCCGAGTTACACATTACCTAGTCCTTACTTTGAAACACTGAGTCCCTGACAAGTGGCCAGCGTGAGAGAGGATCCACACCTGCTAGATCAGTGATTTCCTCCAGAATGCACTTAGACAAACATGAATGTGCACACACTTGCATACTTTCAAACAGCCGGTGCTGGGCCGGCTGGCTACAGACGGCCAGGGGACGCTGAGCTGGCTGAGAGAGGGAATGGGAGCACGCTGGCTCAATCAATGAGCCATCAATCTCTCTCACACACACACACACACACACACACACACACGGAGCAAACACAGGAAACAGGAGACCATATCCTTTAGCTACTCAAAAGAAAGCCATCAAAGTGCTGGCTCTGGCTCCAGGCCCTTTTCCATGGCCAGATTCCTAAGCTTTGTCTTGTGGTGGTTTTATTAGAGCTACTATTACTTCGCCCTGACCCCTCTCAGAGGAGTTGTGTGTCTGTTGCTATCCTAACTAGCCCACTGCTGCAGGGCCTCATTGTACTCTGCTGAGCTCTCAGCTAGCAAGGGGTTGTGAAAAGGCTGGCAAGGAGGCAGCAGTAAATCACGTAATAGCACACCTCTGTTGTCTATTTGGTACCTGAAGGAAGGAAGGGGAGAGTGAGCAGGATGCTGTGATTCTAGTGATCTATCATTATTAAGCAATTACCTTATTTTTTTACATGTCCATAATTTCACAATCATTTCACAATCATTTTACAATAACTCTCAAAAGGTTTTCCAGTAAGGACTCTATAATTTGTAGTACACTAATTATAGGGAAAACAGAAACAATGTTCAATTGCTACACTTCCAATCAATGAATTGATTGCTTTATAAATGACTTAAAATATTGATTAAAATTGTTGATGATTCACTTTATTGTTGTTTATTATTGTATTTGTACACAAATAATTGACAAAACATGTCAGAACAGCTGCAGAGAGTCAGTGCCTCCAGATGAAACGCACATTCCACCATTCTTCCCAGCCCCAATCTGCCAACAGGAGCACATTCCTGCTACATGTAGGCAACGCCATGGACACTTGAAGCATGTTATTACTGCATCGCCTGTCCTCAAGGAGGAAAAACACGAGTTCACCGAGTTGTCCTGAGAACAACTGAGCTCTTACACTGTGTTCCCCATGTGTCTTGGACGCAGAGCACGTCCAACACATAAACAGAGTTTGGAGTCATCTCCAGGCTGAGCTGCTCCTTTTCTGTAGTCTCAGGGGGGGAGAGAAGAAGCAGAAGAAAAAGCAGGAAAAGGCGGCCCGCGTCACAGGCACGAATCAGCAGAATTAATGTACACAGTGAGGAGTAAACAACACTAGAGGACGTCCTCTTGTCCCTGAGCTGCAGTGACAGCATGTCCTCCTGTCTGCATTGTCACTCTGTGTCAGCTCTCATTACCTACAGCGCTTCATGGCCAGCACTAACTGACTGATGAAGTGACTGACTGGCTAATGGCACCTGCTACCTACTGCTGTATAGATGACAGCAAAGGGGGGGGGGGGCGCTCACGTAGACTCACTGGCTCTTATAAATATTAGCCATAGATTATTAATTGATAATATATAAGAAATCACTTTCAGTCTTATTTCTTGATGCGTTAAATATTCATAATTTATAAAGCAGAAATATGCTTAGGTCATCATGCTTTGATTAGCCACCAAACAAGAAAACTAAACAAAATGAATGCCAATATGGGGACAAGCTAAACCCAACTTTCATCTCATCCCACAGCCGGTCTCCCTGTGGCAATTCTTGTCTGCCTCACTGCCTTCACAAAGGTCCTGTCGGCTTATTCACCAATAGCCATAAGTTATTTGGAAAGCACAACGGCGCTACGGGAAATACAAATGAAAGGGTGGAGCAGGCCTGAATGTTCAACCCCTCTCCCTTGACACAAGACCCCCCCCCCCCCCCCCTTGGTCCCATCATGCATGAAACAGAGCTGTACACCCCCAACTCTCCACAGAGACTCGAGGACCGTCGTGCCAGCATTGTGCCGGCGGTTTAAGGGTAGACACAAGTCAGCTAGCGATGGGAGCGAGGGATCAATACATCTTGGCAGCTCAATGCCTCATGTCATGAGCATCCGTGTAATGTACTGCCTCAGAAGAGGAGAACACTCCCTATTACCTCAAAGACAACAAAAAGAAAAGTGTGACAGTCCCTCAAAAAAGTATCTGTGCTGGCTTGGATACAGTTTTCTTCAAGATTTAGAAAAATAACAGAACACAAAGGAAGAAACTGGAAAGAAAAAAATCGACTCAAGATTGTTTCACCACACAATTAAAACTAATACTGTCTCTGCTACCTATAGAAAGAAGGTCTCCGAAACTGTTTTAGAAATAAATATGTGTGTGAATAAATGTGTATACCCCCTCCAATGTAAGAAAACAACCTAGAAGAGAAAAAAACTGTTGTTTGTATTTACTGGAAGACTTAAATGAAATAATCGTGCAAATAAACCAGTGTGCACTTGCCTGGTGAGCCCCTGGGAACACAAACAGCGGGGTAGATTTCATGGTGCGACTGGGAGAACAGGGGGAGCATAAAAATGATGTTTACATACAGTTCACACCTCACAGATAACGAAATATAAGTAAAAAAAAACCAGGAAGTCTCCCTTATCTGAAGCCGTTGAAGACTTTATGGAAGTGTTGAGGTGTGCCTGTTATTCCTTATTCTGATGACTGATCTGCTGTGGCTGCCAAGCGAGCAGCCTCAGGCGGAAGCACAGCCCAATTTGGGCCTTTGTTCCAGACTGCACAGTGTCTCAGCAGAGGCATGAACAAAACACAAACACACAAAGCCTGTGAAGAGGCAAGAGTGTATGTGTGTGGGCCTACCCCAGGCTCCTCCTTAGCCTGAACAGTCACACACGCACGCATACACATAACCAACTCCACCACAAGCGCCTCTGAGCCGCGTCTCACCCACCCACACACACACAACACACAACCTGACCCGCCTCCCCTCTCACTCTCTCTCCTTCCTTATTCCTCCCAGTTTCTTGCTCTCTCCTTCCCACCCTCATTCATTAAATGGCTGCTTCACAACTCCAGTTGCTGGCACGGAATTTAAGGATGAGGGGTCAGGGGCAGCAACGGGCCAGGAGGGAGTTGTTTGTTCTATCTCATGGGACTTTCTCTGTCTGGCTAACCGTTTCCATCCCGCACCAACGGAGAGATTTGTCCGCCTAATTCTTCTCATCACATATGCCAGCCTTCCTCATCCCTGTCCCCTTCCTCCTGCCCCCTCCCCTCCTCTCCAAAACAAACCTGATACCCTCATGGCCTGGGAGGGAAACTGAAGCTATGCGTCTGGTAGGGGAAGGCAGGCACAGAGCAGAGCGGGGGCAGGAGCAAGTGCTGGTGGCTCCTCCTCAGAGGCCAGCGAGAGGGGAACGACATTCTCAAGTTCCATCCTTGGAACACATCCTCCATGTTTCTGCAGTTTTACCACATCACACGCACACACATGCAGACTATCGAGGCTTTCAAAGCAACATGAGAATCATTGCTATACGGTTTGCTTTTTTTTTCTCTCTCGCTCTCTCTTTGTAGTCCAGAAATAGGATTTTTTTGTCTTTTTATACCTAGAGCATTTTGCAAGGTGGTATTTGTGCAGAAAAGGCGATCTACGTTAAAGAAGCTACAACATGAGGCAGAGCAAATAGATTGTGTCCCTGAGCAGCTCATATAACCTGATCAATCAGACAGTGACTACACAACAGGCTTTGGTTCAGAAGAGAAAACAAAGACTTCAGTGCCAGAACCATTCAGACAACACAACAGGGTGCAAAAATAAGCGTCACTGTGTGTGTGTGTGTGTGTGTGTGTGTGTGTGTGTGTGTGTGTGTATTTGTATAGAGGAGGTGTGTGTATCTAGTCTGAGGTGAATGAGTGCATGAGCACTAATGCATCTGTTCCCCCTACTACGCCACTCTGCAGCATCTTCTGCTGTAAGCACACAAATTAAAACTCACTCAAGCTTCTCCATCCATCCCTCTCCTCCTCCCCTCTCCTCTCCTGCTGCTGCAGCCCCAAGCAGATGAGGGGACAAGGAAGGAAGGAAGGATCGAGGAGCCGCAGCGAAGCTGAACAGACCCACCTCTTGCTGGAATGAGTTTTAATTTGGGAGGGTGGGGCTGGGCTTCTGTGGTAGGACATGCAGATGTGCCACACAAAAGGGGCATGTGTTTAGTCAATGGCATGCATGCACACACACACACATACACACTTAAGGCGGACATAGTGACAAGGGTCAGTCTTGGGATAAGAGAGAAAGAGTCAACCACACAGTTTACTCTTTGCTGCATACAGCTCCTCTCAAATGACATGTCAAATGACTCTTGTTTCTACATCATACATTTAAATGGAGGACACCAGGCATAACTCTATATAAATATATGTAAAAGAAAAGGTATGATCCGGTTATATAATCTCTATATACTAGTAATGGAACTGTTACTGTGCCTTGCATCTCATAAAGGCAGCGCATTTAGTTGTTCGAATATAACCAGGATATTGCATTTCCCCTCCTCAGCCAACAGGCTTCAGCCCACGCAGGCCACCTTCAGCCCACCCACCACCCACCCTCTGCCTGCCTGTGTTTCAATCCTGGCCCCATTCCACTCAAACTTTCCACAGATGGGCACAGAGCTGGGTGAACATGCATTAAGCATTCAGTGCGTTAAGCATACGTGCGTCAGTCACACCCCAGCCCAAGGATCGGAGGATCAGAGGTAGAGTTGAGGGACACGGGGGTGGGGGTACGTGCAGGGGAGTGGCGACATCATACGCCATATCTGAGCTGGCAGTGCAAAAGAGGGACAGCAGCAAACGAATGAACCAACATCCAGGCTGCGCTGCATAGTGTGGTTACGGCTGCCTGGCTATTTATGTGTCCCTCCTTCAGAGAAGGAAGCCGCTCCTATTGGATCCAGATGTGAGAGGAAGGACAGACAGCAGCCCGACTGAAAGGTGGCAGCCTGGACCCAGCGGAGGTTCTGCTACTGCAGAGCTACTATGTTGTCATTTAGGAGCCAGCTATTTTACTCCACTATGACAAGGACAAGGACACATTTACATTCACCTTTGTAGTGGAACAACATGGCATCATTTTGATCCTTTAGATGTAAAAAAACAAAAAAAAAAAAAAAAACATTAATAAATTCACACATAATGGAACGCAAATCTAGTTCAAATAAAAGAACTGTGGTGACTGAATCTGTTTCTAGAACTTATTTTTACATATATATTTCATCAACCTAGGTCAATCTGTGTGGGTGAGTCATGGGATGAAATGGTTAAGATAGAAAGCATTCTTCTGACAAGCTAAGGTCGCAGCCCCATCAGACGTTTCAAAGATGAAATCACATAGCTCTCAGCCAGCCAACTAACATAACTTAACGCTTCTCTCCTCCTCCCCCTGCTTGACCATGGCACTTGAATGACAATGAGTGCTTGTGAGACAGGGCTAAATGTGTTGTGACCCTTGATGATGGATTGCCAGTGGCTGGCCCCCAGTGGGCTACAAGTCCATTGATCCACTAGAGGATTCAATGACACATCATCAATCCCTAGGCTGAGCTCCCGCAGATGTAAAGGTGGAGACTAGGCAAGGGAAGATAGGGAAGAAGGCCCTTGTTTCTTTCTCTGAAATAAGTTCAAATGGCGGAGGAACTTGTCCTTCTGTCTATCAGTTTACAGCCACTTTGCTTCTCTCACTATGACTGATTGTTGTCCTTCTGTCTAAGTCAGGCTCTTACAGCCACTGGACATGACGTGGCAGACAATAGATCCTCCTCATCCCACACATATGCCTTTTCCACAGTGAATGGATACAGATAGGGAAGAGTATTCTCAGAAATTACATACTGATCCCTTGATCTGCTGTTGCATTAGATATGTCTGACTTGAGATAGTTGATGTAAGCGCAGACATGTGTGTGCACACACACACACACACACACACACACACACACGAGTGCTGTTTGAGGTGGTGGGACGTGAGGTCTGAACAGGAGCCATTGTGTACAATGTTACACTGACCGGGGCCCATTCGCCCCTCTGATACGGCTCGAGTCTGAACACCACAGCCCACAAGCAGCCCGCGTGACGTCAGCACGTGTGTGCTTTGACCAGGCGCCTGAATGAGTCGGTTTCATGCAGAGGGAGGAGAAAAGGATGGGAAGGAAGGAGAGCACGATCCGGATGTCACGGCAGTTTGCAGCACCCCAGAACGGAAATTGAGATCAGCTTTGATTAGAGCAAGAAAAATTAAACACCAGTATTTCAGTATTTTAGCGTTCATCACTGTCAGTGTAATGGTATAATTATGTGTCTGCTCTCAAATAACTCTGAGGCATTCCTGGTGCCCACAGTAAGGCCAGTGTTCAAATAAAACAGCACTATCTGGTTGACCAGCGGCTGCTGGCTTGTATTTAAAGAGAAGTGATACAGATGGCAAAGGAGACAGCAATAAGAGTACATCAGTGCCATGTTAGAATGGATAAACAGGTTTTCTTGGAATAAAATCAGACCTTTGTGTAAGTCAATATTCTCCTCTCTTTCTTGTGTAATACAATCTTGTGTTTTGTTTTTTCTGTCTAGTGCAGGGTAACAAAGACAGCCATGGTCGGTGCTGTATTACATTAGCTAATAAATGACATCCTGATGCTGAACTAACTGAGTTTGGCTGGACTAAAATGTGCTAGGAGGAATGTCTTAAAGGTTAAAAAAATAAAAATAAAATTAAAATTAAATCTTTCTCTTTCTTACAAACACAGATGCACAAACCTGATTCCAGAGCACATTCCATTGATCCCTGTGTCGCCCCTGCACCCTCCTGGTACCCATTCTGCTGGCTCCACCCACCACGGGGGAAACAGGAGAACGGTCCGGCATTCCACAAGCCTACGTGCTACACGACACAACTGCACACACAGAGGGGCAGACAGGGGGGCCCCCTACCCTCACAGCTCACCCCGTCACACTCAATTGCAATACACACACATGGACATGGACTTTAAAACACTTTGGCACAGGGCAGAACATGAAAACGTGATTGCATTCTGATCTCTTTGGAGTATCTGTTGCCTTAACGCATCACAGAAAGATTTCGATCCACCGTTTGGACAAATGAACATGAAACCTGGCACCTCCGCCACAAAACTATAAAAACAATTTTGAACTTGGGGCTGTTGACCAATGAGGAGTAAATAGGGCCTAATGGGCTTAAGTCAGAGCCCAGACTGCCCACCGCTCCCCTAAGCCTGTTTGACCAGCTGTCTGTCTGCCTCGAGAGCACCTTGCATGCACACACCCACCCACTTAAAAGGGAGGGAGCACCAAATGCACTCCAACTTCCAGTCACCCCTCCCATCTGCTGCACCAACCGCCAAAATCAAATCACAACAACAGCAAAGAACCTGTGCTTGACTTTCCCTCATTAAAACCTTAGGGAATCAAAACACACACATTTGTCCTCGTCACACATCTATGGTGCAAGTTTACCTGAGCTACAAAGGTTCCTGAGTCATTAAATAGTTTCTTACTGTATTGTTGTATTTTGTTGAATTCTTATGTGTTTTTATCTGTCTTGATTTTAACATTTTGGGGCCATAGAAATACGTGTTTTCATTTTAACATGTTATCCCTTGCAGACCCCTAAATAAATCAAATCAAAACCAAAAAGCACTCGCTAAACTTTGAAACATGATCACAGTATTACATCGAGTATGTTCCGCCACAGCACTGAGGTGTGACAGACAGAAGCTATTAGCAAAGAGTGGGTGTGAGGGCATCCTGCAGTGTGTTTGTGTGCGTTTGTGTGTGTGTGTGTGTTTGTGTGTGTGTGTGTGTGTGTGTGTGTGTGTGTGTTGCCTCAGCACTGCATTTTCTTCCACACTCTTGTCATTTAAGGTTGGCAAAGAACAGGTTCACTCAGTGGGATATAGTTATAGTTTTAGACCTCCCTCATCAGTGTACTATCTGCCCCCCTCCCATGCTCTCCCTTCTCCACCGGCCTACATTTCCTCTGGTGTTAACCAGATAGCATTGCAAGATGAATGACTACGTTAATTGTCTTTGATAGCTCAGGGATATGCTTTGTGCACAGGAGGGAACAATGTGTGTTGGGCAGGGTCATTTTGTACAACTGTGTAAGTGCCTGTGCCTGTGTGTTAATGTGCTTGCATGCACGTTAATGGAAACAACTAAAAAATGCTAAGTTTGGACCATGCTTGATGAGTGATTCGTCCCTGTGCCCCCACCGTCTGCTGCTCTAAATGAAGCTCATAATGAAACATGGCAGTGGGCTCTTAACCCCACTTTGTCAGATGGACACATGGCTGTGTCTGGTCACGTGCTCTCCACTCTCTCCAGAGGTGAGCCCCCATGTCAGGCAATCTCTCTCTCTCTCTCTCTCTCTCTCTCTCTCTCTCTCTCTCTCTCTCTCTCTCTCTCTCTCTCTCTCTCGCTCTCTCTCTCTCTCTCTCTCTCTCTCTCTCTCTCTCTCTCTCTCTCTCTCTCTCTCTCTCTCTCTCTCTCTCTCTCTCTCTCTCTCTCTCTCTCTCTCTCTCTCTCTCTCTCTCACACACACACACATTTACCTCTCTGTCTTCTTCTCTCCATGAGGGGGTAAGGCTGTGAAGTGGTCACACTATGAGATAAAAACATGCAGCAGGAGTGTGTTGCAATGAACACCTGTGTCAAAACAGACACAGTTGTCCAGCCGTAATACATGGCCTTACCCACACATCTGGAAGATTTTCTGTCGCCCAAAAAACATCAGCCTTCAGACTCAGGTGTGAGAGAGCTATGCAGGCAGGGTTTGCCTGCATGTGTTGTTGTGCAGCAGTGCTGTATCATTATGGAACCTTTCTCCAGATGGTACCTCTAATCCAGTTACAGATTTAAACAAGGAAAATGGTTCCAAGGCATCCATCCCACTTATCCTCGTGTCACAAGGAGAACAGAAAACTTCTTGTCAACCCTGCAGAGACTTCAAGGAGTTCAACAGTCTAAAACCTTTGTGAAAATGTGTGGAATTCAACATACTTAATTGCACCTGACCTGCAAGTAGACCTGAATTCCAGCCCATTAATCAAATCCTGTGAAGAAACAGACACAACAATTAAACCTGGAGTGTGAGGCATGTGAGAGATAGAGAAATCCACATCTATTCATTCTTATTTACACTGGGGGAAATGGATAAAGGGAGGCAACCTGGCACTGACTACGAGAGACGATAAGTAGCCTAGAAGAAGATGCCGTAGTGGCATTACATCCAAAGAACATGATCGTATATCTCTGGGGTTAGGGAAGATGTAGGTGACCATGCCAAGAGCAACAAAGGCAATTAAGCTGGACCATTCCCACTGCTCGACTTCATATAGAAAACATCAGCAGCCTATACAGCTCTAAGCCAAGCCCACGCACACTACGCCTGACATACTGAATTGGACCCAGTCCAAAATTGAGGCAATGCGACATCAGCAGTGATGATGAGAAAAGACAACATTTAATTTAGAGGAAAAGCGACACCAATGAACAGCGTGCCCATGCAGATTGTGCAGTGTCTGTGTGGCAACCTAACATGGCCCTACAATACAGCTCAATAATACGGCCTAAGTAGAGAAAAATAATAGCTGTGTCGTCAATGGCTAATCACTATTAAGCGGAATAAGTGGAATTTTCTAAAAAAAAATACCCTGATTTGTTGGGGTTTTAGAGGCTAAAAACTGCATTCTGGAGAAGCTGAGTTGATTGCAAGTGACGTTTTAGCGGATCACTTACCATCATGCATTCTTTATTTGAGCTGTGTGCCTCTTGATTGCCTTAGGTGACCTCCTAAAAGCATGCTGAGGAATATGGGGTTAAAGTGGTGCTAGACCTAAACAAAAGCTGTTTTACCTTTGATTCTCTTGCTGGTCTGGTGCATGGTAAATGCCAGATACTCGCTGTTACAAAGCCACACAAAGCTCTGGTGTCTACAAAGAAAACTCAACATGATAGCCTTCGAGGACTCATCCATGTTTTCCACTTGATCGTATACTGGAGAAAAATGACCCAAGGAAAAAGTAATGAGTCACCCATTAGGCATGCTGGCTTACATTGTTTAACCATACTGATCCAGTGAATGAGGGTTACATGGAGGAAAGTTACGCAGTTGAGCTGCCACAGGCCTGAACACGCTGAGAGGTAGTGGATTGAGAAATTAAATTTTAAACAGGGGTTATGTCCTCTTTCTGTCTGTGACATTACATTAAGGCTCTGGGTAACTTTTATAACGGTAGAAATGAACTGTACTGACAGCAAAGACAGTAGTCTTTTATGCGATCCCTGTCCAGACCAAGGCATTTTGTTTATCCTGGGTAAGCAGGCCAACAGTGCCCACAGGCTGAGAGGAGGTCTTCCAGCTCAGCAGCTGTTCGGGTGAAGATCAGCAGGAGGATGAGGAGGAGGAGGAGGAAAGTGTATGGGAGATGGGTGACAACACGGGGAGGAGAGTTGGTGATTGAGTGTCGACAGCTTTCAGCTATAGAGTTGGTCTAGAGTTTATCAGACAAAGCAAGTGATGAGGAAACAATAGGCATTCTTCCAGTTCTCTCTGTGAGGGTCAGACAGTGAAAAGAACAACCCCCCACATGCTGTGCCTTACAAAAGCATTTAAAGCAAAGCACTGTCTGTGTTACACAAGCTTTAACTAAGGCGTATACCGGGCATTAAGAAAAACAGACAATTTCATGAGGCAGACATGACATCACCGAGGGAATAATACCAACACTGTGACAATATGTAACACGCAGTAAGCCTGAGTCAATACCAGTTGGCTTGTTTAACAGACTCTGCACATTGTCTGCCCTATTTGGCATCCCCCATTCTTTATTATTGTCGTTTCTCCTCTCCTTATCTCGCTCATAGACAGAGGAATCTTCAGTATGCAACAATAATGCCAGCAGTGAGACCAGCCACAAGACAGAACCTAAGTAACCCTGGCTGAGGAGGTAAAATGTTACAGGGCAGACAAAAACATAGATACGGTGAAGCTCAAGAGTCCTCCTGCCAAAATACTGGTTTTTATACATTAAGTTGATTTTTACGATAATTGCTTGAGGTAGCTTCTGACGCTGTAAGTCAGAGATACTGCTAAAGACACAGATTGCAGGGCATCAGAAGCCACTAGTGACCAGTCAGAGCTCTGAATATTTCTCTGGGCAGAAAGAAATTAGCCCTATGAAATCAAGAGAGGCTTTTCTTTTCAATAACATCCACATGCTCTTGTTTATCCCTGGTCGAGATATTTGTCTTCCATCGAGCAGCACACTTTAGGAAACTCAATTAGCAGATTTATGATCCTTCAGCCTGCGTGGTCACAGGCACACAGTCATCGAGACAAGAGAGAAGAGCAGTTAACAGCGAGTAAAAGCTGCCCAGATAAGCAATGAAAGGCACTGGATCCAATAACACAGGGGCCGTGCACCTATTACCTCTAAGGGATCAATTCAGAAGTGATAGCAGCAATGATAACTGATACTCAGATTAAATAAAACACGACTGGGCCAATATTCTAACACAGAAATCTAATTTCTTTCTCAATGTAACCCCAATTCCACTGTTAATTTAGGAAACAATGACAAGCTATCTTCGCTTTAGTGTTAATCCGAGTAGCCTTGTGTCAGATGTTGAGTATCCAATACTAACTGCAAGTGCAATGACTCTAGAATCACTGCATTGCCTAATAGAGTCTGTCATTTAACTGACTTACTGTAGATAAAGAGTCCAAACTAAACTAACAGACCATAAATGGCCATTTGTAAGAGGCCATTGGCACAAAATGGCTTATTCACTTCCGCTGAGTAGTTCAGCTTAGTCAGACAGAACAATGACACTGGACACTGATAGGGGTAAGAGGCCACACTTTAACTAACGGATCTTCACAGTTCATCAAAGTCATGCGGGCAGGAGGACTGAGACATAAGGAGGAGAGAAAACTGAAAGGTAGAGAAACTTGAAACAATAAAGCACGTGTTTCAGTTGTCTAAGATTAGAGATGCCCTGCTCCATGTGAAGAGATGACAACACCAGCCTCTGCATTGTTATTCCAATCAGAAAAGTCTCTTACTCTCTGAGGATGCCCAGGACAGACCTAAGATGGGGAAGGATGCCAAGCAATTAACTGGAAAACTCACTGGTTCAACAGTCACAGTCTGGAAGCATTTTAATAAGCTGGAAACTATTTTCAAAATGGTTGACAGTTCCGATGCCGACCAGAGACAAAGGCCTGCATTGTAAAGGCAGAGCGTGTATTTTTCTTTGCTGATCAAGTTTACTGCCAAGAGGCAGGGAACAGGCGACAGACCCAAGAGCAGTCACTGTTGTTTCTTTAAACCCCACCTCCCCCCACCCCCTACTCCACCTCCTAACACACACACACACACACACAAACACAGTATTCTCCACCACAAAGGCAGACATGCGAGACCTCCTCCATTGAGCTATGTCAGAAAAATGCCACGCTGCAGACCATCCCCACAGTGGCCTGTCGCCAATATCCTGAATCAATCTGCAGTATGATAAGTAAGTATTTACATGAGAAAGTTAAAGTCAGTAAAACCACCAGAGATTCCTGGAATGGGTGTGTCACTTAGTTGACAGAAAAAAATGAAAGGAGAGCCATAGAAATAATGTCACAGACAAACATACTTCCTAGCACAATGCCTCTGTTGCAATTAAAGACACACGACAGAGACAGAGATGCTCATTTCATTGGCGTCTCTATGCGTCCACCTCACACAACAGCCCTATTCCACAGTTCAGTCAGTCAAACACAAAAATATACACAAAAATACAACCCCAACAATACAGCCGACTGAAGGACAGATTTTCACATTTCCTGGCTGGTAGTTTCAGTTTCTTCTCCGCTCAATGTTGTAGCAGCCAAGGCTGGTGGTGATTAGTTGAGGGGAATCTTTTCCATTTGGCCTTGTAATAGATCAGAGCTGTGGGGGGTATTTCCGGGACTATGGGGGGGACAAACATGTTTGATCTTGACTTTGTCTTAAATAGATGTCAATGTGGATGTGACCTCACTGCTGTGTGAGGATATGAGAACCTCCGCCTTTCTCTTTTAATCTCAATCATTTTTCACTCTCGACTCCTTCTCTTCCTCCAGTAGCCGGCCTCTCCGGCAGGACATGACCCACCCAGCTCATACTCACTTCATAAATCAGGAGCTGCGTCTCTGTCGCTGCACTTAAAAAAGGGACCGCGGCACTGCCTTTCTTTGCTCTACCCTGAGAGGCCGCTTCCTCCCACTGCACCGGAGCCAAGAGTTTAAACACATGCTTGTGTGCAGCATTTTTTTGACACCCTCAGGCACAAAGTGACGCGCCAAATGCAGAGGTGTCTGCCTTCATGGCAGCACGAAAGAGCACATTGGGCAGAGCACGTACAGTACTTACATGCTAGAAAGTAGCAACCTCCTTTGATATTTACATACACTCCAATGAAAGATCACAAAAGGCTAGTGTGTGCTGCTATGTGGCTTGAACAGAAACAAATACTGTAGTAGGAACACTTAGTTGATTTTAATATACAGTGTTAAGATTTGTAACATTTGGCTGTGTTGTAGTGTTGCGTTAAAAGAGCTTTTAGTTTAGATTCTACACAAAATAAGCAAAAAAACAAGTAGCAGTGGAGGCAGTGCATAGAAAAGGTCACAGTCTCAAAAGCATCGCTGGTGGTCTGAGATATTTCCTTTACTTAGGCCATCTGGTTTTTGTAATTATGCCAGCCATTTTAGGCTTTCACTTAATTAAAACATTGGTAAGTATACCAGAAGGTGTAAAAACTTCCAGGTTTGTGATTCTACATGGTACCTCAGCCCCTCATCAGGCTGAGGGGGGCAGCTGGAGTGTTTTTATGACCAGGAGGCCTCCAGAGGCACAGAATGCTAATAATACCACGGCTGCAGGGAGTAGGCCGGAGTCCAGCCTATCTAACTGTTTTTCTATGTGCCAGTCATGCCACTGGTGCCAGCCTAATGGCTCACAATCTGACTCATACACACAGGCCGCACACGCAGGACTGTCTATAAGCACATGTAGAGGAGTCCTGCCTCTGAAATCACCTGAATCTGCCAGCCAGAGTTCACATTGACAGCCATAATCCATAATGATACAAAGAAGCACTCCCATTGAACCCACCTCTCTCATCGCTGGACTTGAAGATGAGTTATGGATTCTCCAGTGCTAATGTATCAATTCACAGACCTTTCCACACCTTAATGATAAAATGAAGTCTGTCTCATGCTCTCTTCACTCCCCACACTCTCTCTTTCTATTGCGCTCATGCACATACAAAGTCATAGTGTGTAAGAGAAGCAGGCTACGGCCGGTTGAGGTTCAGATGAAAGAGTAAACCTGGCAGTATGCTCCAAATGAGAGCAAATTTGGCGTGTTGTCACAGACAAAATGGCGGAATTGAGACCAAAAAAAGACATTTGGCTTCATTCGCTATAGTGTCTACAGGATGTCAGACATTTTTGGACAGCTACAGCGTAACCTGAAACTGGTCAAGTTAAGTGGCTTAAGGTGGTGTATTCGTGTTATGTTAAGTATATTTTATATTGCATTTTTACTTAGTTTACTTTCTGCCTGCTCACAGTGTGACTGCAGGTGAATGCATGTATGCCACTAAATGAACACATCTGGAGGTGCATTTAATATTAGAATGTAGTAGATTGCAAATTTCCCAGCCAATACCGATGTGTAGAATTTTCATTTGGCCGATGTCAATACCGACGCCAATGTTTGTCGTTCTCTTTTGCGCCAGGTAAACAAATAAATCTCATTATAAAATACTGAACCATCACACTTACTGTGAATGAGCAGAAATTCCTCACCACAACTGGATCACCTTCCACCAAGCATGCTATTCAAGTGTTATAGACACAGTGTGTGTGTGTGTGTGTGTGTGTGTGTGTGTGTGTGTGTGTGTGTGTGTGTGCAGAAAAAAAGTGGGGGACGGAGGGGGGATCCCCTACATGCATACATTTGAGCCTGAGGAAACTATACTCTGCAGTGCAGATGAATGACTCGCATAAGCAGAGCAAAAACATCACAATGCTACAGTTCCTTGAACAAAAGTTACTTTGTGCCTGAGCTGGCTACATGGCTGTATGTATGTGTCTGGCTACACACACGTATACAGTACATAGAGCACATGCCACCCGCATGCCAGGACACAGTGACACACAACCCTTCTCACACACCTCCCTGTTGCGGATTCATTTTCAGGATGACACACATTTGGAGTTGGGTTTTAAATGCATATAAATTTAAACACATAGGCTGAGTTTATTGAGTTAATTAAAGACTCTTAAAAAGTTGCGTGCCAACATGGTGAAAACCGGAGTTATATGACCTCCAATCCGATTTGGATAAAGCTTTATAAAACAGAAAAATGTCAAAAGCATGTCTGGAATGTAAATGTTTCAAAACAACCATTCAGATTCAGCTATTGTATTATTCCTAAACAAATAGTTATATTGCTGCATTGAAAAGGAGACAAAGAAGAAGAAGAAAATAGCACGACTGATACTTGTTTACTGTAACGGAAGAAAACAAGAGGCAGGCTTCCACTAATGTAGCATTTTGATATATGAAAAGAAATGTGGCTCTCTACTTTAAATGAGGCAATTTCCATGTACAGAAAAAAAAACACATTTATGTATTTTAATTGAACCATACATCTTTTTTTCTATGCTTCTGCCTCACTACCACAAGGCATAATTCCTTTCCACCGAAAACGGATATTTTTGATGCGTCCATACTGTAGCTACAAGCGTAAACAGCAGATAAACAAAAATGTTGCGGTCCCACCGTTACTGGCTGAGAAAACAACAGAGAAAGTCAAAGCAGGATGAAGTTTGAGGGGTTTTCCTAAATAGGAGCATTGATGTCATTACCCCACACACAGGCGAAGGAAGGGAGGAGGAGAGAAAAAGGAAGGGTTGGAAGATAATACCATATATTATGCAGGGTGGTAGGTGGAATGCAAAAACAAGCTTTTTACAAGCAAGTACATGTCTGGTCGGGAAAAGTGCTCACAACACTACATATAAGTCAGAACAGTGTCTCACTGCTGGGAAGGGCTGAGACACGGACCACAACCCAGCAAATACACAAGTGTATTTTTTACCGTATCATGGTGGGATGATGGATTTTGACTTACTCATCATCAGGAAGTCCGGGCATTTTCAAACCACATCAAAATTAAACAGTGAGGTATAACAGAACAAAAGCTAAAGCAAGCTGGCGACCACTGCAAGAAAAGCCTACGCTGATGTGTGAGTAATAAAATATGAATGAGAATGGGCGGTGTTTACATGCAGGCTGTGGGCTAGTGTCTGTCATGTTTATCACACAGCCACAGTGAGTGAGAGGTGATTCCTGACACACACTCAAGTGGAAACAAGCCCCGCAAGCCTTGTCTCCGTAATTGATGCACTAATAGGAGTGGGTGGTGGGGGGATGGTGTTGGAACCAAAGGGGGACGAGTCCAGACTGGGACTTCAAAAGGCCTACTGGAAGCTTCAACAAATGCGCTCTCATCGGAGACAACAGAACAGAACAGATGAAAGGAGTGCTAATGCACATCCACCTCCACCCCCATTGAGCATCCATTCTGCTCTATCAGCAGCAGACCTGAGGACCAGGCTGCCAGATGAGGATGCATAGTATTAAAACACACACAGGCAGGGGGGTCAATGAGTTCTTAAAGTCTGTGAGCAAGCTCATCATTGAACAGCAGATCCCTCAACAGGGAAGGTCAGACATACATCCAGCAGGCTTAAATTAGGGCTGAAATATTATTTAATATTATCATTTATCATATGATATGTTTATGTTGTGTTATTGTTTTGAAAACTTCAATTGCCAAAATGAATTATACCAAGAAAATTGGAGTTAAAGGGTGGGTTCACCCCAACAACAAGCAATCTTTAACCAGTTACCTACTTTAAGTCCCTTTTCTGGCTGATAATGACCATGCAATATGATTGAAAGCCTTACAGAAAAAAAAACCCTCTGATGCTTAACTTTTAAGCCAACAAGGATAGGAAGTCCTAAAAGCGTTACGGATTAAATCATAACAGCTACTAAGATTGCATGTCAACATTATTTTCTTACTCTGGGTTTTGACCACTCCAATACAATTGTGGTGAATGGAATTTTGTTTGCGGTGCTCACAGCTTTTTTTTTTTTTTTTTAAATGACATTTAGAAAATGTTATTTTATTCATTATTATTTTATTGTATATGGCACTTTGCATACGGTTGCTATATTGTGATATATACACATATTTTAATCCCCCAGCCCTAGCCTACAGACAAATCTATCAGATTATCTCATTATGGGTCAGCACTATGTAATCTTGTTGGTGTCCTGTGGGGTTACAGGAAAAACAGCGACAACATTTTCCTGTCACCTTACCCCATTTGCCATTATAGAGTCACAATAATCTTTAATGTCCTGTGAGTCTAAAGCCAATTTAGCGAGGATGAATGAGGATAGTGGCAGCTCCCAGGTGACGCGGCCTTTCCCTCCCTCCAAGCAGAGATAAAGCTGCAGTGGGGAGCTCCAGAGACCTCTATATTTATCTGACACAGTAACAAACCGCTGTCTGACTGCTGCGTGGTGCAGTACACCAGCTGTACAGTTTCTCTTCAACCAAACCCCCCCCACCCTCCCAATCCTTCTTTTGACTCTGCTCCACTGGGACCATTGACGAGGGATCCAGGGATGACCCAGCAACATGTCATCACTTTGAGAGTCTTCATGAATAAAATCGCATTTACATCCGTGTCTACGAGAAGAAGAAATACACAGAATTCTGACACTGTATAGCTCAATGGCGGCACTTCACACGCTGCTGGATTTCTCTACAGGAGGCCATATTTCAAAGTTGTGAGCCATATTTCATCCTGGGCCACCCCGATGCTGACAAAGCACTAACTGGTGATTGCTGTGTTGGAGTGGCCTATTGAGGCGGCCGGCCAAGGAGCTGCCGTTCTGCCAAGAATGTCATGCCAAGAGGGCTGGAGAAGGCAGAGGAGCCCCAGCCACCTGTGCCTATTAGGCTGCGTGCTGACAACTGCACTAGGCCCTGGGGATCCCACCCAAACAAGCTAAGGAGAGAGAGGAAGGGGAGGCAACAGATAGGGTCAAAGTTATTTTTCAAGGTTATTTTTCAGTCATTGAGAGAAATTAGACTAATGACATTAGAAAAGCCAGGCTGCTTTATGGATTGTTGACATTAAAAGATACATGGGGGAAGATTTGTAAAGACCTGACATGATCAAAACTTTGTTTGGAGCTAATATAAAGTCAATCCTTATGCTGACTAACGGGGAACTTGAAGAAAGGGTTTGAGGGGAAGTGTGTTGTTGTCACAGGCATTTTATTTGGCTGTGTAATTCATGAGATTTCCTTGTAATGTGATTGTCCTGTAATTTTATGATGTTCTTTCATCTCCTCATTGTGCACATGCTCCTAAAAAGAACAGACGGCAAAACACGGCTGGCACGCTGAGGCCTGCTCTATCTTCTTTATAGCTAGTACACACACACACACACACACACACACACACACACATCCATGACTCATCGTGAGCTAAGCTGCTGGAGGATGCAATAACTATTCTTTACTCATTGTACAATCACTTATTCTAGATTTGATTATAAGATGTATCTCTATTCAAACTTTGTGTGTACCTGCCAACTTCTTTAGTACCAAAGCTATTTGGTCGCAAAGCTTTAAAACAAGACACAACCCACATGGACATGCCCTTGGATCTCTTTTCAAAGAAAGACACATTTCAGTCATGTGTGGAGGGAAAGGTAGAGAGAGTAGATCAGATCCACCACCCCCTCGCCTCCTTACCACACACCAGTGATGGAGTACTCGAGTCCTGGACTCAAGACTCTAGTCTCTGGACTCGTGACTTGACTTGGACTCGCAGACTGATGTCTTGTACTTGGACTCAGACTCGAGGATATATAAAATCAGACTTGAGCATTCATGAAAAAGGACTCAGACGTTGGATGAAGTTTCTGACTAAATAGGTTATAAAAATTTGAAGATGTTACACTTTTCTTGTTTCGGGCTCCAAGACTGGCCGGGAAGGAGCTGGGGAGACATTCCATCCAGGGTTGATGTTCTTTTGGGGCTAACACCCTTTACTTCACCGACAGTATTAACAATAGATGAAGCCACCATGTCTTGAGAAGCTTCTTGTTTATTGTTAACTGTTAACTCACTTTACATCGTCTTTGGGATCTCTTTTTTCTCTTGCTGTTTCCTCACAGCCACACATACGCTTCTCAGTTGGACACCGCTACCACTCGCTCTCCTTGCTTGACAACACACTCACTTGACGTCACTCACTTAACGCTGCATTCTCGCTTCTTACTTTCACTACTCTCGTAACAAAGGAATTGATATTGATATATGCAACTGTAGTGCATGATTCGCGGGCTCCATAATACATGTTCACATTTGGAAAATGCAGAGAGATGCGCCCTGGATCATGAAGTTCGCCTACACGGATGTTACATCCAATGCTGGAAAGAGCACCGCTAAATGTTGTTTAGAAAAAAGTCAGATAAAAATAAACTCCCTTTGCAATTGTGACAGTGGTGTCATTTTTGCTTAATGTAGACCCTCTTTTATTAGTATATGAGCTCTTTAAAAGGTGCCAGAGTGGAGAAATGTAGGCAGTCACAGACTCAACCTTGATGACTCGACTTGGACTCGAACACTGAGGACTCAAGACTCGACTCGGACTTGAACTCAGGTAATGGTGACTCGACTCTGACTCTTCTTTGGTGACTCAGACTTGGACTCGGACTCAAACACTGGGGACTTGACAGTTGGTGACTCGACTACAACACTGCCACACACACACACACAACAGGGGAAGAAAATAGAGGAGCAGTGTTTCTGTGACCTCAGTGAACCTGACTAACTATTCTGGCAAAGCAGGGTACTCTCCTCTCTCTGCTGTATGCCAGCGTACATCCTCACCTCTGCAGGAGAGATGGAAGTCAGTAGGAGATTTCTTTTTTTTTTCCGTTGTGGAATTAATCCGTGCTCTCAGAGCTTACTTGCAGGCATGGCACATTATCTCCCAGGAAGCACTGCCAAGCCAGCCCAGCAGTGAGTAAATGGCTGGTCTGGCCTGCACTATATGGAGGGATAGAGCCGAGGCATGTTGCAGACAGAGGCGCGGCTCAGGCGCTAAAGGCAGGCACAGGCACAGGCAGCAGGCGTGGGGCAAACATCTCTCTCACCTCTCTGAGAGGCGTCACTAAAAGGCCGAGATAACCCTCATCCTTCCTGCCATTTAGAGCAGGAGTGAAGGGAATCTACCACAGAGCCAGGGGGCCCCACGGCTCTGTGAGAGGAAGTTATAATATTCACGCAGATTTATGAATGAGTGGTGAGAGAGCAAAGGATGAGTCACAGCTTCCGAGCTGTACAACCAGAAGGCAGCAAGCAGCCTATCACCAGAGGCACTGGGTGGCTCAAATAAGCATCAAACATGCTAGAAGCACACACTTTACTCTGGGGTAACACACACATTTACAAACACACACACAGACATCGATGAACACCGCAGGCGCAGTCACAGTAGGCACACGCAACATGGGCACAAGTTGAGGAAAATGTGTAAACGAAGAGGGATCGCATGTGAGAGAGGAGATGGAGTGTATGTGTGTGTGCATGAGTACCTGTGTTTTTATGTGCAAGTGTGGCTTGCAGCATGACACAAAGGTCCTATTTTGGTCAATCAAGTATATGAGAGGAAACCTAGGAAAAGAGGCCAATCTGTCAGTGCTTTGAGAGGAGTCCTCTGTAAGCCACAGAGGACAGGAGTCGGATAAACTCACGGCGCCGGCCATCAATGGACAATAAGCCCTGCTGTTCATACATGGACAACACACTGTCTAACCATGTCATCATCAATGAACTTTGCTAACTTGCAATAAGCAAATTGAAATGCAGGGAAAGACACTGTTGTTGAAATTAAAAGTAAGCAATAGCAGTCGACACGTGTCTGTGGCTTTTCATGAGTTTCACCACATTTTGCTCAAGCAGTGAGGCAAATATATAGTATGTTACAATTTTGTGTTTGGGAGGAACTCAAAACAAATTAACGCGTGAGGCAAAAAGGATTCCATTCTGACCAATCGCCACTCGTGCGTCAGGCCTCTCAGAAGTCCAAAGGCAACCAATAAAACCAATTGAGCAGAAAAACTATTTGTAACCAAACAGAGATTTTCCCCTTGGTTTAAGAGGGCTCAGGTTCTTGGTACTCAGAGAAGAAGGTCTCTGTTTTGGGTGAATGTACTAACATCGGCTGGTAACACTTCCCAAGAATGACATTTATGAATGTGACCTAGATTGGGAGAAAATGTGACAAAGGCCAGGAGAGAGAAGGAGAAGGGGGGAGGGAGGGTGCAGGGATGTAGATGGAATGTACTAAGACAGAAAACACACACGCACACACATACACACACACAAATGCATACTTGTATTATTTTCTGTTCACATTAAAACAGTGTACTGTATGTTAATACAAGTAGAATTTGCTGACATGACTATCAATTATGAAACCCCTTAAACTCTAGTTTAGATGAGTACTACTTAAATATGAAGCTACAGCCAGCAGCCAGTTAGCTTAGCTTAGCATAGAATAAAGACTGGAGGGAACAGCTAGCCTGGCTCTGTCCAAACGTAACAACCAGAACCTCTGAAGCTCATAAACTAACAAATTGTAAATTATATTTGTTTAATCAGTATAAAAACTGAACTGTAGTTTCATATTGTGTTGAAATGTTGTAGCTTCTTATTTACTGTACAGATATGAGATTCTGTACTGACAAAGATCTGCAAGATTTCCTAAAATATTTATCTATTCTTTTAAAAATTGTTAATATGATTTGCTAATATAGCTATAACACTAGCATTACAGCCCGTGTGCTAATATAGCTACAAAATGTAAAATGTGCTACTATAACTCGTTTTAATTATAGTAGCAAAGTTTTTCTTACTTTCCACTTATTAATTTACTGATACACTAACTGGCTTCAATCTGGATATCAACACGTGTAGGCGATATTGTGGCAATCAATAACTGATGAAAAGATAAGATGATTTGGGGCGACCTCTAGCTCACCCAGTAAGCGCATGCGCCCCATGTAGGCTGAGGCCTTTGCAGCAGCACGGGTTCGAATCCGACCTGCGGCCCTTTGCTGCGTGTCATCCACCATCTCTCTCCCACCTTTCCTGTCTATCCACTGTCACTCTGAAATAAAGGGAAAAAGCCCCCAAAAAATAATCTTACAAAAAAAAAAAATAAGATGAAGTCAGAGATTTTCCCACTGAGGTACAGTACATACCATAGCTGAAGGAGCAGCAGTAAAGGAATAACAAAAGAAGCTGTTGTGTCCGGGCTCTCTCTCCAACACACACATAACACAACCCTATTTACAGCCTGTTGTCGCTTCTCTTGCCCTTGTACCACTGTTTAAAAAGATGTAAGCGCCTAAGAACACAAAGAGAACGGAGGGCTGCCGTGAAGGGAGCTTTGTCTGCTTTCTGCAATGTATTTATTTCAATGACACCATGGAGTTGTAACCCTGTGAATCAATAGGTCCCCAGTCCTCTGTGGAAATAATAAAGACAAGGGCGGTCTTGCACACAAACAGTGCCAGCAGGGCCAGAGTTAACTGAACAGGACGAATGAGTCTCAAGTGTTTAATACATCCTCCTGAAGTTACCTACAAGGGCCGTCTACACTAATGTGTTGAAATGCTGGGTATTTACCAAGCACAGGCCCAGTTTCCCCGCCCCCAGGACGCTGTGGTGACCTGGTGAACAGAGAGAAAATTTAGAGCATGCTAGTGGAGAACATGATGGATCTGAATTTTCCATCTTTAGTCTGGTGGTTGTGAGAGGGCAGGAATGAATGAGTCCGATCGACATGAGTGCCATCTCTTTGGCACTAACACTGGCACCCTGCCTAAGCTTTGTACAGTACAAAATGGAGCAGAGCGCAGGCGAGTAGCTCAAGCCTGGTGGAAACATCAGATGTATGGGTACTGAGTCATAGTGCTGAGTGTGCCCCCAGGAAAGCACCAAACTGTCAAGACTGGAATTTTAGCCCTTTTCTGCATCCTGTCCTTATAACCGCAGGACTTTGATAAGCTTCAGAAAAGTCATTAAATATTTAAAAGCTTCCTTGTATCTGCTGTTGGATGTTGGCTAAACAAAAACGACTGACAGATAAACATAAGAATTCAGCCCACCTTGGCGCACAACACCCTCAGACAAACACAAAATAGACCTACATCAATATCATCACCAAGATCAGATTAGCTCCTTCTCATTGCCAACAAATAGTCTCTGTATGGCCCTGCACATGTAGTCTGCACATACAGCCTGTGCTGTGTATTTCCCCCTCTTTATCCCCTCACAACTGCAATGAGTAAGCCAGCAGGAATTTCTACCTTATATACTTAAAGGAGCAGACTCATTCGACTCAACTTATCATACATGCCTAAAGCCTAAAGTATCAATTAATCTAGCTCTTAGCCAGCACAAACGGAGCATAATTTCTGCACAGTTCGATATTTCTGCAACTAATCTGGACAACAAGAAGTATGAGTTATGTAGTAGCTCCAGAAATCAATTTACAAAAGCCTCTGAGGGATAAGGAGGATTTGCATTCTGTTTTCTCTCTGATTAATTTATATTTTCTTGTCAATAATGTTTTGATTAAATGTATTAGCACAGAGAGCAAGAAAATCAAACAACCAACAAGTGAAAAGAGAAACGAAGAAAAATATCTGTTATCAGTTGGATGTAACTCTTTTAAAAGATAAGCCTTGTGATATTGTGTATGTTTCTAATTGTCAATAATTCCCAATCTCGAAGACCAAAACCATCAATTGATCCTATAGTATCTAGTAGCTTATTCCTAAGTGGCATAGTGTCCAGAAAACACATTAAAAACACATCATAAAAATTCACAATTTCCTCTTGTTTGAGTAATGTTTGCTAAAACCTACAGTACCTAACTTTAAAAGAAAAGTATTTATTATTTTTTGTAATGACACTATTTATTTAGGACCCGTGTTTGAAGATTCACATTTTCAGTTGGAACCAATGGGCTTGGGGCTGCAGTGCCACAGACAGTGAAGGGAAGTCAGAAAGCATCAAGAGACAGATTGTTGGTTTTGGTTCTTTCATTGGATTTGCTGACAATAAGAAAAACATAGAATGTTGCTCTATCAACTCTATCAAAAGATATCAAAAACTGAAAAAAAAGTAGAAAAAATGTTTTTTTTATGCAAGTCTGAACCTGCTTACCCTACATCCTCTAAAAGAAACTGTTTTCCACTGTGAAGTGGCCTTAGGTCAGAGCACTCAGACCAGAGATATCAAGTGGGTCTCTGGCAAGGAGGGAGTAAACATTATCAAATGCAAAACTCTCCCGGGCCGGTGGAGAGCTCTCCCAACTGCCAGGGCTCCAAAATGCTTTCACTCTGCTGCGTTACTTCTGGGTTCAGTACAAGGACACATAGAGCACAGACTGTCTGTGGCATAACAGGACAGCAGGTCTCCTTACGTCAAATTTCACCTTACACCACGATAGCTAAAATGCAAACTGACACTGCACCATTTTCAACCAAATACATCTCAGTATGCTTTCTCAAAAAGCAAAAGGCAGTTTCAGTATGTGGACATTTTGATTAATTAAACATTAAGTTAATATTCTATTACATAAAGAAGAAATTATGTATATTTATTAAGAGGAAAACCCCTTGAGATGTGCCATCTCGTTTTCGAGGGGACCTCAAGAAAAACATACATCACAAACATACATACATACTGACAGACAAAAGACAATATAGTATATGAGGACTAGTGAGTGACAGAGGGTGTGCCTCCCTGTGGAGCAATGAAGACTAACCTGCCCTCAGACGGAGCATGGACACAGCAGCATGTTTTCCTGCTCATCTGCCTCATTTTAAAAGCCTCTTGTCTATCTGGCTTTTGCTCAGATTCAGGGGCAGAAGGAAGGCATGTCTGCAGCAAACACAGAGACCTGAGGAGGCTACATGAAGCAGGCCAGACAGTTTTCAGTCACAGGATCCACCAAAACTCAAAGCAAACATCGTGCGGTGTCAAAGGACTCAGGGCCTGGCCAAACAAGCCGGTTGGCTGTGACCACTGCAGTGATGAGAGAATGTCCCCCGACAAGTAAACAGCGGAAAGATATCTGACAGCCATAGCTGTTAACAGCCCTCAGATAAACCCTGCAGAAAAGAGTGAGGCGAAAATAGAGAAGGAAACACCAGCAGAACAACTGACAAGGAAAATCAGAGATGAGATCCAGGCTGAGGCTAAGCGAAGTGGAGAACGCTAGTGGGCAAAAAAACGGACAGACAGCGTGTATGACGAGGGGAAAGCAGCGGTAGGGAAGGCAGGGAGGATTTACAAGGAAGCATGGGGGGGGGAGAAGGAGGAGGAGGGACAACAATTTTTCAACCCTCCAAGCACTGCGCTTTAGCAAGAGCTTGCTGTTGAGCTTGTATACTTGACATTTGTCTGACATTTCCCCTCAGCGCCCCTCCACCTCTCTATGCATCGCTGCCTGCCACTAAAAAGCACCCAAAACCTCTGCTCCCACTCCCTTCCATCCAGCCCCAAGTACAGCATTAACCTGGCTCATTCTGCCCAGCATCATATATACACATTCACCTCTCATCTAATACGCCCCAAACTGCTGTGGGAAACAGTACTGGTAGGTGGACAAACATGTGGAAAGAGGAGTTTTGTTGTTGCTCTGTGAAGCACTAGAAGGCCCAGAGGCTAAAGTAGTGTGCTAGGCAGACAGCACTCCCTCCTCATGTAGTGTAATTAAAGAGGAGACCAGGCCATATTGACTACAAAACCACTGAATGCCCTTGAAGGAACATCTGTACTGGAGAAAAACAAGACAATTATGCGGAGGGGTGGAGGGAGGAGAGAGGAATCTTAAGCAGGAAGGAGAGAGGTAGACACATCAAGCCTCTAAAAAGACGGTGAGAAATGTTAACTGTGCATCAAGCCTGGAATATTAACAGACCTCACAGACCTGCTCTAGCTTTATTCTGGCCTATTATTGCTTCAGTAACTCCTCCTTTTTTCCCCACTGTGTAGCTCCCCGGAGCCTTTATCTGCAGCCTTGAGACCTCAGGGCCCTCTAGATGAATGCATTTACCCTGACCTCGGCCTGGGCCTCACAGAGAAGTGAACTGGTTGAAACAATACTCCTGCTCTGCCTCTCAAGTCTAACATGAGAGAACAAAAGGGAGTTTCACCGCAAAAACACTACACAGTATCTACTGTGGGAAGAGCAGAGGTGACTTGAAGGTCATTCACAATGTAGCATTTTGAAAATGAAGCAAATTTAGGAGGCTTTTCTTTTGTTTTTTGAACAAAGATATACAAATAAAACCAAAAACTATTTTTTAAATGCACATAGCCAACTGTATATGGATTATGGAATGGATAACAACATGCAGGGAGCTCCGACAGGAAAGTGCATGCAAGAGTAAACAGAGGCACAACAATAAACGCCATAGCTTTTCTATAGAGACAGACGTGGTCACTAGGGAAAGGACGCACGCTTGATTTCCACTATTTGTTCTGAGGGTCTCCGGGGGTGAAGGAGGGTGGTGTTTGAGACTTCCAACTGACCATGGGAGCTGTACACAGGTCTTCAAAAGAAAAGGCCTGGAGGAAATTTCCCACCATTATTTCACACAGATGAGAGGACAGAGGAAATGGCACCGACCAGGAGTTTTTTTCTGGTAAAACAAAAGTCAAGTTGGACATAATCCTTTTCACCAAGAAATAAACATTTATCTGCATATCTTTTACTTACTCCACTGAGTTTTGGTACAGTATGGACATTCAGACTCCAGAGAGAGGGAAATACCAGCGGCCAGTCTTCCCTCAAGTATGAACGTGTTAATAGTCTATGCAAAATAAACAAATAAAGGGAAATAGTACACAACAACGCCAAAGCTGTGGCATTGATATACTCTCTAAACCACACATAAACAACATCTTCTATCAAAGCCAAGCAGCAGAAAAATGGAAGGCCATAACTTTTCCTATTATATGTTGTTATTAGCATCTGAAAAGGCCTTTCAGTAACCATGTCTACACATCATACAATAATAATCATTCTGTAATTACCATTTCAACTGTTGAGATAGGGCATTGTGTGTTATTCTTAAGTTCAGTCTGTGAAGGAATTCCAACCTCTGATGAAAACAACCTCTGCAAACCCTCTGCACCCTTGGAGAAATGTTTAAAAAATAAAAGCATAGATGGCCAAAGGAAACAACTAGGAGCTGTATATGTTAAAAAAATAACTGCATTAAAGCAATACAAGCAAGAAACATGATATGAAGAAAAAAAATGATTTTATGTGAGAAAGAACGGAACATTTCATCAACAGCTCAGCTTAGTCTGTCTGTGTCAAACAGGCTGCAGGAGTATATTACAAAGGCTTGAACTGTCTTTTACAGTAGTTTTGAAGAGGCATGAGACACCGCAACCCTGGACTCTGCATCTCCTTTCTCCCCACACTCTCACCTGAACATTGGAATAGTGTCCTGACCCGACACCCTGAAGCGATTGCTGCCACACCTATTAACCCATATTTACACATTCTATCATACAGACAGCTAATCTGGTTGTCCCAATTTCTAATAAAAAAAGCTGTCTCTCACTCTGAAATCGGAGAGAAAAAGAGGTGAAGATATGTAACGCTGCTACAAGCTGCTACACCCGTGAGAGCAAATACACATAACTGAATTAATTCAAACCTGCAGATCGAGAGAAATTTAAATTTCTATATATATATATATATATATATATAAATGATATGACCCTCCTCTGAACTGTTTTTAAAAATGCATGACCCTACCGCGGGGCCAAAGTTAAACAAGAATGAACCTCCACCAAATTCTTCAATATACCCCTTTTCATAAATTGCAAAAAATCCCTAAGGCAAATATTTAACTGACATGGTCCAGACAGGTAGACTAGCTCATTTCTTGGCAGAGCAACTTTAACCTCAACTGAGCATGCCTTTCTAATACCTGGTGCTCTATATTGCAGCCATCCTTCACTCCACAAATAGCCTGATCTAAAGACAAGGTCTCTATAATGAACAGAGAGGAAATGTTTGCACTGGCCCGTGGACAATCCTGCAGCCTGACGGAAATGAAGGAAAAACACTGCATAGATTCATGGGATTTGTTCGCTGGTTAAAGAATGCACAATTTCAGAATGTTTATAAGACGGGAAACCTCCTACATAGATCAAAGTCACATCTGCATTTACTGTACTTGTATCACGAAATGTTGCACACTGCCGTTATCAAAACCTATATAGCAAACTTCCCATCTAAAGCTGCTTTATTCTTTCTCGACATTATCTGCTGGGATAAAGTATAAAAAATAAAACACCATAGAATTCAGGTTACCTTTCTGGCACTGGTTGGAGGTCCAACAGCGGTAGTTGTACTTGTCTTTTAACAACGTCCGCTGACAAAGAGGGTTATCCTCCATGATTCCTGGGCAGACATTGTCACACTCCTTTGGCTTCTTATTCCCATTGATAACGTTGTTGGTTCCAGCATCCATAATAAGAGACCAGTCTACCGAGTCCAGGTAGCAGAGCTCAGGGTTCTTTTCAATCCGCACGGCTCCGCGGGTGATGTTCCTCAGGTTGTACAGGCCGATGTCCTTCAGGCTGGTCATCTCGTAGATCACAAGGGCGTAGTTGTAGAAGAGATTGCGCCCCCGGATGACACTCAGGTTAGGGAAGAGCATGCTGAGGCTGTCCAGGCCCGAGACGCGAAACAGCAGCAGGTAGTCGGTGATGACGGTCAGCTTTGGGAAGCTGAGGGAGCGGAAGGCCTCCTGGTGGAAGTTGTTGGTCTTGTCGGTGATGAGGAGGATCTGCAGGTAGCCCTCCACCACCGTACAGTTTTCCAGCCGCTTGAACTCGCCAATCTCATTTCGGATGTCGATACTCGGACCACAGACTGGAAGACATAAGAGAGACAACACATGAATGTGCATCTTTATTCTCTTAACCAAGAAACGTCATCAAGAATGCATGTTCACTAGAGAGTATTACAGATTTTCTTTTGTATCAGAAATGAATGTAACAGAAGTGTTTGGTGGGGAATACAGCAATGCTACATATAGATTAGCATGTAGATTACTTTTGCCAAAAGATTTTAATTATAATAATCTTCTTAAAGCATATAATCCTGTTAGTCATGATGGTAGGGCTGGTACTTTGCTGGCAACATGTCACACATACAAATAATAAAGAGCTCTGAAAAAAGACAGTGTGTTGATACACCTTCTGTATCCATTATATGGAATGCTAACAATTTCCTGTCACCTCAGATAACCCCAGCGTTTGAATAAGCCATTCCTCTGTGTTCGGAGAACAACACTTGAAACCACAATGCCCCACCCACCCCCACCCCCACCCCCACCCACACACACACACAATTTATTATTGATGACAATCAGCTCTCCCTTTAATCATGCCTATCAGTTACTACATCTGGGAATTGATGGTAGATGATATTCTCATAATGTTATTGTGCTCTGATGCAGTGGTTTCATTACCTTATTTACCTTATGTACTCACAGCCCTGTCAAATAAAATTAGCTCAAGTGCGCCTTTATCGACACCACCTGTCATGTTCCAAATGTGTTTATATAAATTGATTTCAAACTGTATCTTATTTTACACTATATAATCATTTTCATGCAATTGAAAGAACAATGTTTAGGTCGCTCCGGTCAAGTTTGCATTTGACTACTTAGAGTAGTAGAAGTTTGAAGATTCCAGTTTTGAAGTTTATCCATTACTTTTAGCTCACCATTTTAACCATTTAGCCATTATTTTTTTTAGCTAGGCTAACTATTTACTTTGAGTTTAGGCTAACTATTTACTTGGAGCTATTTAACCATTATGTTACTTTAAGCTAACTATTTAAACAATGTATCCATTACTCTTGGCTAACATTAACAATTTTAAACATTTATCCATACTTTTGGCTATTTTAAAAATGCATCAATACTTTAAGATATCCCTTTCAACCATTATATATGATATATTTTTTAATTAGTAATTTCTAGTTAGTTAGTATATTCTTCTTTAAATTCTTAGTTTGGCTGCTCCACAATGTTTCCAAATACCTCCAAGCAACTGCAGAAGTACCACCTGACGTACAGGTACTCCTGCTTGGGAATCATTGCTCTAATGCCACAGCCAAAAAGCTGAAAAGTTATTTTGTAAAACAGATTAAAACCTCAAAACTCTCTTACAATACAATGTGTTAAATATGTATGAAACAATAATTACAGAATTGGCACATACTGCAGCTAACAGGTTGCATAATATTGTAAACTGTCTAAAAGAAGGTTGAACAGTCAGCACAGGAAATGCCTTGACATATGAGCTCCTTGGTTAAACCTGTTATGTTCTTACAGAGGCTTAGGATGCCGTTGCAGTGTGCGACACTGTCACAGCGCCTGTCCAAAGAAACAAACAGGCATGTTTTCAATAAGAGTCTATGATCCTTGTCAACACACTCGGGATAAAGCAACGAGCTAAACTGTTTCTAGTCCCAAAATAAACACGGTGTCACCAGATTGCCTTTCTAAAATGGTAAAATGGTTGAAGAAATCATTTAGAAATTACGTATGAGACTTCTACTTGGCATATAATATTCAACCATATGATGTGTACATGCTCTCAAAATGTCCCTCTGAGTAAATTCACTTCACTTCAGTAGAGACAAAAAGGCCATGTTTGATGTTCTTTGTTCAAACTATTCTGCCAAAAATAGAAGCCACATTGTTTATGGGGATGAATGGGCTATATTTGTTCCTGTCAGTGTTTCACTTCTCAAAATTTAGAACGGAAACGATTACTCCACAAGAAAATAGTATTTGCTTTCTCCAATCATCACCAATGCCCCTGGGCTCCACTTGTGAGCCATCGAGCTGCATGTCTTCTTTGTTTCATTGAGAATTTTCTTCCAGCTTCTCCAGCAGCCAGAGAGAGAGGGAGGGGGGGTGGAGCCACTCAAATACAAAGACTAATTTGTTTGTTAGTAAAGAGAAACTCTAGGCCCCACTTCCTGATGAGGGCATTAATAAAACCAGGGGGCGTCTGGCCAGAGAATGGGAGGGGGAGTGAAGAGATACTGTGACCAAGGAGAGATAAGGATCCTGCCATGCGTATAGGAGGCTATCCTACTGGTGTAAAAACACGACTGGCAGAAGCCGCTAAATGCATTAAATGTATTTCTGGGGGGTCAGATAGTCTTTTATCATTACCTCAAATAGACTTATACTAAAACAAATGCTGAATAGACAGAGAGAAGAATAGAAAGAAAAGAATGCAGAATAAAAGAAAAACCTCCTCTTTGTGATTCTCTTGTTGTACTCATTTGGCATGTTAAGTACGAGGAATTCCAATAATTTCCTTGGAAAAGGATTGAGTAGGATGTTGCCTCAAACTAAGCCTCCAGGGTTCTCTTATTCTTACCAGTCAATCCATGTGTTGTGAAGACAACAATAGTTAAATAAAATGTGGATACCAAACCCTTTTAACATAAACAGTAAGAAGAAAGCGTTGACATAAAAATGACCTCAGAGTGATGTGGATATTTTAGCACCAGTGTCCACAGAGAGGGATAAGCCTGCGTACATGTCTGTCTCTCGCTCTTGTCTTTCTTTGCTCTTCACACTGCTGAGTAAACACACCTATCTCCACAGCGTAATGGGATCCATCGGCTCATGTTTATGATTGATAAACCTTGCCCTGGCCCTCCATGAAAATGTCAGCACACACACACACACACACACACACACACACACACACACACACACACACAAACCTTTTTAAGTCAGTCAAATTAAGCCAAATCATAAACTGTGATTCAGATTCAGTAAACATACCCTATATGTAAATAAACTTAATCTTAGTTTTGGCTGACAGAAACATGACTTTCAGACCACATGTTGTGCTGTTTATTAAAAGTACATAATTGTGTCTTTTTCTAGATATCCAGCTGTAAACTTCAGGAAGGTAATTAGGAAGATTCATCTGAAGAGCTGTTATGTGAATCTACAACAAGCAGGACGGCAATTATATTCATTTTCGATTAGAAAAACAATGAAATATCACACTATTTAGTTTACAAATTAGTAAAACCACTATTATTTCTAATATTTTTAGCACTAAATTTGAGCGCGTTATAGTTGTATTCTGAAGCATCGAGAGAGCGCCGCCCATGTGTATATATTTAAAATGTGCTATGTTTTAACCATTTTTATTAAATTAAAAACATATCAAACAAATTTTCCTTCAGCTTGACTGAAAACTGACCCAAGATGGACAATTTGTTGTTTAGGATTATTGTAGATATGCATATTGTGTGAAAGTATGCATCTTGTAAAAAAGAAAGTGTTAAAATGTCATATAGGCCTATTGGGTTTGGTATCATCCTCCTTAAACAATATATCAAGGTCAGTGCTTAATATTGAGGCATTATGATTATTATATGCACAATAAAAGTGTCAAAATATATATACATTGTTTTTATTTATATTAAATTTGACTGGATTTTTTCAATTTAACATTCAGCTCTAGTTCATAGGCAATCACAAAGCATCTACTTTTACTTATTAGGAGGTGCATATAGATGCATACAATGGCATTAACAAATGTTACACAGCAAAGAATGAACTCCACTGATGCACTGAACCATAACAACCAGCATCAACATTTCCCACTAAAATTCAGTTGTAATTCATGCAGTGAGGGAGCTGGTTACTGTGTCATATCCCCTCACACCTGCCACATCAACTGGCCCTAATCCCCAGCATACTGGAAGTCATCTGACCAGCGGTCCGTTGGGCCACTTCCCCTCAGTGGACCTTACTTCAAACACTGTGGCTCAGATTTCACCAAAACCCCAAACAGTAACACTACACTCTCCATCATAACAACTTTTGCACAAAGACCCTCGTCCAAAATGAGGGGAGAAGGCAGGAGGTAAAATACTCTGTTTACATGCATGCAGTATATAACCTGATCATAAACAACCACATTTAATTTATTGATCGATTATAGTAAAATATGTTTTTTTTTTTCTGTGTTTTTTTATTAAGGGTAAACATCTGTAAGGATGTGTGGTAACCTGCAGGAAACTTACAAAATAAGACAAGGATAAGTAAATGGACTTTATTAGTATGTAATTTAAGTGATGATGAATTTCAGTCACCCAAAAAGATAATTTCCTACCACTGCTTGACATGCAGCTGTGAATAGAAACACAAGTTTCTATCAGGTTCACTCCATGGTCTCTCTGGTGTATATTAATGAAATCCATAAAAGTAAACAAAGTAAAGTGAATAATCAAGCCTAATTAGGTGTTAGGTGTAGGTGTTCTACTGCATTGATTGTGAGCTTAAGATCAGATTTAATCTGAAGCCGTAGCCTTTTATGACAGTTAAGTGCCATATTTTATGCAGCTGTACTGTAAAGTCACATGCATATACAACTTGCACCTCAGTGTTAACAGCTATCTTTATTCTTCATTACAACAATCAGTAGTTAAAATTAACATGAAACAATGAAAAGGTTTCTCAGTAAGATTCTGAAAACACCTTGGAGAATAATCTTCGGCTGATGTTCTTGACGAACAGCTTTCAACTGATACAGCGAGTGTCATCAATTAGAAGAGCTAACATTTGCAATCATCTCACAAATTGTACAATACTCCACGGGCCATTAAACCGGCAGCCCATGATGATGTATGTGCGGTTGGCCAGAGACTGCGTTTGAGCAAATCCAATGGCAGGCCACTTGAAATAAAGTGTTTAATTAAGCATTGTAAACCTCAGCTGGCAGCCTGGAGGATCTGCAGGACAGCATTTGACTGCACTCTCACAAACTAGCCCAGTGACACACTTTCACATCTTTACACAGGGGAGCGCCACTGACTCAGGCTGTCACGCTGAGTCCTGCTGCAGTACACACAAAGAGCTTAAGAATAAACTCACATGCATGCACACAAACACACTCGTACACACACCGTGGGGCTATGAACACTCACTACACCTTCTCGCGGGGGTCGGGACAAGGCATTCCTGCATCCAGCCAAGCCAAGAGTGGGGGAAGGGAACATATGGTGGAGGAAGGGGGGAATGTATGTAACCATGTAGCCCCAATCACAAGATGGAGTGGGGCACCTTGGAGTAGAGTGACAGCAGTCATATCTGAGCCACTTGCCCCGTCACGACAAGTAGAGCTGTACTGCAACATACCCCAAAGGGAGTGGTAGGAGGGGTGCCTGTCAAACACAATGCTTGCTGACATTTGATTATTTATGCCGCCATTCAAGTTTTTCTAAGCAACATGTCCCTTCATAAATAACTGAACAAGAACACTGGTGTGCCCTCACGGAACGGGACAGAGGGTGCCTGTACTCACACAACCCCTGGGCCAATGTTGAGGGTGACATATCTATTTATAACCCTAATAGTAGTGGTGCCAAGTGATGAAGTTAAGCGCATTGGTCTATACAGGGGACCACTCCGTGTGAACAGCAAAAGCCAATTAAACAGTTCACAAACTCTCTACTCTTCCAATCAACAAAACCAAGTCTGTTTCTCTTGCAAGTGTATTTTTGCACACTCTATTTACAAACGCCGAGTCTCTATCTCCCTCACGCTCTCTCTCCCTTTTAGAGACTTGTTTGCTGCATACTTGGCTACCATTGCATGGAAAGTTTACTGTGGTGAGAGTTAAAAGGGATCTTAATTACATTTATTGGTGTGGACAGATTATCAAAACGCACAGAGAAAGAAAAAAAAAAAGTTTTCAACCCTTAATGGAGCTCTGGGATATCTGGGATTTTCCACTAAGTGATGATAGAAGCTGGAAATTCTGACCATCTGCAGCCCAGTGAAGTAAACATCATCCCTGAGCGATAAACTGGTAAGATCCATCCCTGTCTTGATATTCACCATAGTCTTTGTCTCTGAACGATTTGTTCTGGAAGGCCTGATGTATTATACACCACAGAGCGTCAAGATCTGAGAGCAACCACTTGTCTCCCAGGCCCCTGCTGCGTTCATGGGTGTCTCACTGGCTCATGAGGGATGCACAGAAATGCACTCCCATACGGCTGTGGTCGAATCACTAGTCAATAAGACTAAAAAAGTGTTTCTATTCTATTTGAATGCTAATAGAGGTCAGTCTACACGTCTCCTTCCCATGACAAGTTTTCACCACCATCCCACATATCCTCTCAGGAAACAGACAAATTGGTATGGAAGGGATGTAATACCATAAACACAATGCCATACCACCAAAGTTATTTTTTTTAAGCATAGAGCAGTAAAGGTAGAGTGTTCGCCCCTCAAACACAAGATTGGCTGTTCGATCCCATGCTCCTCCGGCCACATGTCAAAGTGTCCCTGAGCAAGACACTGAACCCCAAGTTGCTCCCCGGATGCTGTATGTATAGCTGTCCACTGCTCCTAATGCTTAGGATGGGTTAAATGCAGTAATTGAATTTCACTACATTGTACTGTCAATTGTATGCGACAAATAATAAAGTTTTGTTAAAAATGTTGACTGACAGAAATGCAACCAGAGAAAGCATGAACATGTTTTTTTAACTCACTTTTTTAGTTACACAAATCACACACTTGTCCCTGTTTAAAGTCTTGAACTTAATATAACTTATTTCATTTTTTTTTTTTTTTTACCATTTTTCACAGACAAAAAAGCTATTTCTACCGGAGTTGGCTAAATCATCTCTATTATCGTTAGTTTTGGCAAAAAGATAATTTTCGACAGATATTATCTTTGCCCAACATTAAAGATATTCCACTGAAAAGCATAATAGTGTGTCATCAGCAAGCAGTTGCAGAAAAGTATTCTAACGGCAGTATATATATATATATATATATATATATATATATATATATATATATATATATACACTGAGCAATAAAAAGAGAAGCAACCCTCATTGACCCTCATTAATTCCCAGTTGTATTATTATAGCATTTGCAAAAATCAGCCTTGACTCCAGCTGCTATATACAGAACAAGATAAGATTACTTTAGATCAGATGAGAAAATGTAACAATAGGCCTATGCTCACTGAAGCGTTGTGCATTCTAAATTTTAAACCACAGAACAAAACTTTGAAATCGCAGCAAGGGCACTAAAATTGGTTAAGCTCAAGACATTTTACATGACAGTGAGTAGGCTACTATGAAAAGTGCCTACATTTTAAGGGAACTCCATGACTATCTTATTTGTTGCTAACGCACCCAAAATGACAGCACACAGAAAATACTACTTTTAAAATTGAAAATAAAAAACTTCACATACTCCTCAGTGGGGGTTTTCCAATGGGTTTATATATTTTTTCAATTGTTCCCAGACTAAAATGTAAAGTGTTTACACGTTTCTTACGCAAAGTACCATCTATCATCTCTAGTGTTTCAAGCATGGTATTACGGGACTGAACTCAGGTGCTCCTGTATGTTAAGGCTTGCATTAATTAACACGACATAGCTTTATACAGAGTAGTTTAGGCAGCCGAGAATGGGGTCTGGAGATAAAAACATAATACTTCCGACAATCTTTTTTTCCATCATGGCTGTTTATAAAAGGTAGTAGGCTGAAGTATAGCATTTTGTAAGTGTGTTTTTGGCTGTGTAGTCTTTTGAGAAGCAAAGGTTTGTGTCTGATTTAGGTTTTCCATGCGCAGCGACGCCACACCACGAAATGCAAAATGGCCACATTGTCGTAGTAACCTTCAGCTCTGGTCCCTAGATTCATCCTCTGCTCTCTGGATGTCTTGCGTGAAGATTACGGCGACGTGTACTAACATCTCTGCTTGTTTCTAAATGAACAAAACCGCTTCATTAAAGGTGGTGACCATTGCGCACAAAAAAAGCAGATGATCCTGCTTAAATATGTTCACCTACTGACGGGCAGCTATAGCCTACCACATGGTCCACAGCTAATAGCCCTATGTAAGCAAAAGGCACACCTCGGTGAGCTGTATGCTGACTAGGTTTGTTGTATCGACTAAGTCCTAATATAAAATGTATTCCCCTTCTTTTCTTTTTCATTAATAGCCTACATTTTAACACATTTGTATCCCACCATTTAGCATCTACTGTTTAACAAGAGGTTAAATTGGCTACAAAAAGTAGCCTATGTATTAAGGCCATCCACTATTTAACCAAAAACAACTTTAACAAAATATTATTAATAAAAAATACTTACTCTCTCCATGTGTGGACCAGATGCAGATAGTAGAGACAGACAGCATCAGACCCCAAAACAAGGTCGGGCTACCCATCCGTGTGCCAGATCTCATGTTCCTTAACATTATTCACCTCTGAAAAACCCTTAAGGCAGGGATAAAATTGAAATAAAATTATGAAGGTTTCACACACCAGCTCCTCATAGAAGAATATGAAAATAGGGGAGGGGTGAATGAATGTGTCTGTAGCCCAAAAAAACGCTACTCTGTAGCCTGCGTGGCTTCCAGGATTTGCTCTAAAAAATATATATATAAATAAATGTGTACAAATCGTTATAACAGGGAATTCCTTTGAAGAAAAAATTATAACAGTCTGCTATTTTTGCCAATCACAGGATACTTTGACGTCGGCTGGTATGGCACACAAGCCAGCGATTTTACTGGATAAATGATGGTAATCCCCATCTTCAGTCTCCATCTCTTGAAAACAGCAGTGCGCGTACAGTGCGATCAGGCCTGGTAATAACAATATAAAAAAAACATCAGACTAAATAGTGTTATTAGAAGCCTTCACCATCATAATAAATTAACGCCAGTGTTGCTCACAAGAATCCCCGTGTGAATGCCTGTGGAGGAGTGGGGCAGAAAACACGTCCAGATACACAGGGGTGGTGGCTGCGAGGTTGAAAAATGAATGAAAAACCTTATTTTGCTTATGCCATTCAACCCGCACAGGTTCTCGATCCCCACCAAGCAGTCCTGGCCCGCGGTGAGAAGTCGCTTTTTAAACCAATTTCCCAGCTCCTCGGGTCGGACTTATCTCTGTCGTCTGTCGGGATTTGCAGCTGAAAGAAAATACCAGACTTGTGCCACGCAAGAGAATGGGTCTCCAGCTAGACGACCTCGGCTAGGGTGGGAGGGATGTGTCCACAAGGAGTTGCCCTTTGCGAGTGTTTCGTGTTTTGTCTTTATCCTCATAAAAGGGAGAAAACACGTTGCGTGTATATATCCAGAGGCTGAAATCCTACGGTTCGCCCTCGGTTAACGTAGGCTGTGGGTCTCCGCTGCTCCGTGGAATCTCTGCTGTAAACAAGAGTCGGCTTCTCTCACACAGAAACACTAGTGCTACGCATAAGGTGGCCGGGAGCAGGGCGGAAAAACCGGGGTGGATTAGGACCCAGGGATTTCCCAAATTCCACTCTACACCCCTAACAAGATGCACAGGGCCGGGTAGTCAATATACCGCACACCCCCAACTGGGTGTCTCTGGGCAGTGGTGGGAGAAGTAGTAGCCTACTCAGGTATTTTCATTTAGTAAAAATTGCGATACCACAGTGTAAAATACTCTGTTACAAGTATAGCCTAAGTCATGCATTAAAAGTTTACTTCATTAAATGTAGGCTTATTTGCATCAAAAATACGTGAAGTACCAAAAGTACTCATTTACATAGCAGAATAGCCCATTTCAGAATAATGTAGTCTACACTATGATTATTGATGAGTAGGCTACTTAATATTGCGGCTATTGGGGCTAATTTGAATGTATTTCTATATTCTATACTGATATATATATATATATATATATATATATATATATATATATATATATATATATATATATATATACATACTGCTTGGTAGCTTGTGAATTTCCCTCCGAAGATCAATAAAGTGTTATATCAGAATGCATATGTTGATTATATTTTGCATTACTAATCTGAATCTAAAAATAAACTAGTAATTTAAATTATGAAATTAATGTGGATTAAAAAGTATAATATTTGCCTCTGACTTGTATAAGTTGTATGTATAATGTAGCAGAAAATGGAAATACTCCAGTAAAGTAGGCTACAAGAACCTCAAAATTGTATTAAAGTACAGTGCTTGAGTAAATGAAGTTACTTTTCAGCACATAGGGGTGTAGGATATGCTGGTGTAGCTTTATTCCAAGTTGTATAACTTTCAATACTTTATATACACCCACTCTAGCAGAGGCAACTTAATATGTTCTTTATTCTGCTAGTGAACCTTGATGGCTCCCATTCACCGACCACAGATGTTCCTTTTATATCATACATCAATGGCTTGAATTATTAGACCACTGGTGATTTCTCAGTATTGGGTGGGAGAGACTAAGGATGGCTTTAAAGTTTATCACACGTGTCTGTATCTCTTCACTCATTTGAGTTACATCGCTTTAATCAGTGGTTTCCAACCTGATGGTCGTGACCCCCACAAGGGGAGATGATTATATCTGCAATTTTTAAGTGTCAGTTGTTTGTGAAATTGGATGCTGCCATCATTTTGCAATCTGTGTGGAAACTTGAAATCTTTGGTGAAACGGACCTAGGAAATCTAAATTCTGCTACAGAAAATGTAGTTATTTTTTTCAAACTTTCCTCTTATTATTATTATTATTATTATTATTATTATTATTATTCTTTTTTAAATGTTCATACTTTACAGTCTGAGAAAGAAAAATAACTTCTAAATTGAAGTGCATAGACTGGTAACCTATACCGAGGGCTCTTGAATAGACATTGCTTTGGAGTCAGTGGTGGAAGAAGTATTCAGATCCTTTAAAGTACTGATACCACACTGTAAAAATATTTTGTTACAAGTAAAAGTCCTGCATTGAAAATGTTACTTAAGTAAAAATAAGTAAGTATCATCAGGAAAATGTAAAACTACTCAATGCAGAAAAATGCTCACATTTTAGAAACAAAGATCTGTTTTCAGCTGGAATTGTAGGACTGTAAATTGTTGGGTAATTTAATTTATAATAAAACATTGTATTTTATATACTAAATGTGTTTCGTGTGCAAAAATCTTAATTTGTAAAGGAACTAATAAAGCTGTCAGATTAATGTAGTGGAGTAAAAAGTACAATATTTCTCTCTGAAATCTAGTGGAATAGAAGTAGAAAGTGGCATGAAAAGAAAAGACTCAAGTAAAGTACAAGTACCTCAAATTTGTACTTAAGTACAGTACTTATTGAGATCTTGTACAGAGGCCCTGTGTCAAAATGTAGTTTAAATATCATTCATATTTCAGTTTCTATTACATAGTGCATATTCTATTCTTTAACAGATTTATGTTCATTAAAGTATCCACCAGTAACTGACATTCAGCAAACCTGCATTGATTTGTCCATGGTCTTACAAAACTGTCACTTGGAACCTGGATGGAGGTGGTACTAAAAAAAGTACCTGTTAGCAGGTACCAGGGACTTTTTTTCGTAATGGAAAACTAAAGAAGGCGAGTAGAGTCGAGGCAAGTCGAGCAGGTACCATGTAATAGAAAAACGCCATTAGAGGGTTTGCTTGTCAGGACTCATGTATTTGTCTCAGTCAAAGATGGGAAGATGTTACATCCTGTCCTGCTGTAGCAATGTTCGTTGAGTTAAAATATAACCATGTTGGGAAATGCATCAACTGTGTCCAGACCATGCTATCTAGCAAACATGCAAATACATTTATTGAGCACGGAAAAGGTTTTTTGTTTGCTGAAACGCAATAATTTTTTTGCAAGTGTATAATTTATGTTCAAAATGTAATGTAATGTGCTTGCAAAATACAGTTCTCTGTGCTCAAAACACACAATTACTCGCTCAGGAATGAGGCACATATATAACGCCATAACTGCTGACTGAATAACTTTGTGTCTGAGAGAGGTAAATGATTACATTGTTCACAATGAAAGTGAGAGGTTTACTTTCTGCTTGATTTGTTTTACACATACAGTTTTACTCATTCAAATGAGCTCAGTTTTATTAACTTTTTTGTCAAAAAAAATCATGTGCAAGGTCACCATCAAGAGACAAAAATGCCAGAAATGAGTTAAATTTGAAAAGAAGTATGAACATATTTAATGAGACTTTATGCCATAATTGACCATAAAGGTGAAGAGGCGACAAAGGGGGTGGTGAATGAATCCTTTGAAAGAATAAAGACTATTACAGCATGTATCTTTTTTTATTGTTGTAGGGACTGAACTAATATTTACCTCTGGTGGTTCTCAGGGGAATCAATTATACAGTACCAGTGTTTGGGCTGAATAATCATCATTGACCATAGTTGAATTTGTTTTGTAAAAAAAAAGTTGGTTTCAGGTGATGATGGCAATTTGTATTTCATACTGTATGTGTATGTCATGTGTATGTTTCTGGGGCAACAGCACCTATCTATTTTGATTTTACACAAAATGTGAGAGGAGTGGGCCTTTAACATGACTTTTACAATAAAAGATGTGTCTTATTATAACTCATTAATAGCCTTCAACTTGAATATGCATGGGATTATGAAATCAGTGTTTACATCATCTAAGTTTAGGATTGGTTGGGTAGACTATGCATCGACACAACAACCACAAAGATTTGTATGAATTGTTCCCTCCTTATTTATTCGTTCAGTGTATAGCTGAGTGATTGTGTTGTTTTTATTCCACAGAGGAGAATTCCTTTTATCAATTTAAAGAAAAGTCGTCCTTATAATGAGTGTTTTTATTTTTTATTTTATTTTTTAAATTATTGGACTTCTTGACTCTGGAGGGAACAGGACGAAGTTCAAACCTTTAGTACCATGAAGTGTATATTTTGTGCATTGGAGCTGTATCACAGGTTACAATGCACATCATCGTCACAGGTCCAAAGCAAAATCTGACATGGAGCCCTCATTCAAGAGAGGACTGTAACCACTGTTTTGATCCTTCATTCATCCTATAGCCTACATGCAGCAATGACTACACGGTGTGCGATGGGCGTCGCTGTACTCATTCCGAAGCACGTTTGATTCTGGATGCAGGTTTGTAATGTCGATCAAAAATCAGCTGGCATGAAGGTGCATTTGGAGACAATGAGGAATTCAGTACTGGTATTTAATTTTTTCCTCCCATTTCAGAAAACATCAGTTCCTGATTGGTGGACTGCAAAATCTTGTCTCGTTACTTCTGAGACTCACATTACTGTATTGTGTGTATTTCCCTTTACAGTTTTATCATTAACCGATTTTAATAATTGTCATTTTAAACGGGGAATGATTATCAGACTACCCCTTTAATGGCCGTTTAAAATAATAATAATAATAATAATAATAATAATAATAATAATAATAATAACAATAATAATAATAATAATCACAATAAATATTACAGCATTTAAATGAAACGAATCACTTGGTGAATACTCCTAACCTTCTCTATATTAGTAAATTAATGAATTTAAAAACATTTAATAAGAAATGTTGAGATGTGTTAGTTTCTCGTATTACTGTCGTTTAAAATATTACCAGAAAATATATTAAAAAAAAACATTATAATTGCCTACTTCATACAGTATAACGCTTTTGATACTAAATGCAATAAATACCTTGTGCAAAGACGGAAGTAGCGTGTGGGAGGAGCGAATATTCGATGTTTGAGACATCATTTATGTGAATAAAAATAAAATAATTTTAGTTTACGTTGGGTTCGGTAATACATGTGCTTTATAAAGGCATAAAACAGCGAGCATGTGCTGGAAAGTCTTCTGATAGATAGGCTATATGTTGTTGAGGTGAAGTGAGTGGTGAAAGTGTAAGAAACAAATTACATCTCCCCTCAATGTAAAAGAAACAAAATGGACGTAAATGCTGCACGTGCCACCACGATAAGTGGCACTGAACCAAATGGCTTTTTTTTTTGTAAAACTCAGCTTTTGGGGATTTGTTTTTTTGGGAAGCACCATTTGGTTAGGTTCTTTCAGTGTGTAGGTGTCGCCCTCTGCTGCTACGAAAGTGGCATTGCAGTTGTATTGTAGTTTGAGCAAATGTCAAACACTACTGGAACATACTGTACAGTCAAATCAGTATTCTAAAGGCAAATACTGTTACTGGGTGTAATTCAATGTTGTAGGTGACAAAAGGTGCATCATCATTTGAAGGTGACACAGCAAACGTTGTGGCACTCTACCCCTGTGTACAGTAATCCCTACATTAACACTTAGAGCAAGTAGCTTTTTTGTTTTTCTTCTCTCTTTCACACACAAATACACATCAAAAGACATAGATTCCATCAGATGCAAAGATAATTAACAAATAAGATTTCATTTTTCATGAACACTTGCAATCACAAATCATCTAAAAAAAAAAATAGCCGTTATAATTCTATATCTTGATGATCTTCAATGATGATCCCTTTAAAACATAAAATAATGCAAAAAAGCGTCTCTAATATCAGTGCTTAATAAATGCAAAGAGGAAAAACATCTCAGAAAGTATGACAATGATTATACAATTAAATTGGGATGCACCGATTCCAGATTTTTGGGGTTCGGCCGAATACCGAATCCACTGGTTAAGATTCTGCCGAATCTGAAACCGAATACCGAATCCTACTCCCATCCTCAGTCCATTAACACAGTACACATTGATGAAGTAAACAATGTCCATAGCCTCTAAAATAGTTAAATGTAACGACTTAATGTTGAATTCACGCGCTCTTTTCACATCGTAGGAAAGGACATCGCTATCGCCAGATGAGTGACAATTTTGTTTGGCAAATTTTCGCTAACCAGCATATGAAGAAGGCATGTTGGGTGGGTGAAATTAGAAACGTTAGCTAACGAGCAGCAGCCGGCCATTCGGTCGCTCCACTCCCACTGTAGGGAGACTCATTTGCCGAGAGAACGGCTGACAGCCCGGGAGAGGCACTGTCTGGTTAACACAAGTTTTTAGCTGTGATTGTCCTTCCTTTGCCGTACCTGAAGTTGCTTCATTTTGGCTGCTGTCTGTAGATTCCTTAAAGCACAACTCATATTCTTTCAGATGTTTCATACGCAAATGTTTTAGCAGTGGCGATGTTGTGTATTGTTTAGGGTCCTTGCCACTACGAGACAAGTCGGCATTGCAAATTGAACATGTAGCTCGACTTGAATCGTCTTCTTTTGACTGAAAGTACTGCCAAACAACACTTTTTCTGCTCACAAGTTCCATTTTCACTTTTTCACAGCCTACTGCATTGAATGGCGGCGTCATTACGTCGACCAGCGTAGCGCGTGTAGTGCAAGCGTAGGGTTCGGCAGAAACTGAACCCTGTCAAAAAGCCCAATATTCATCCGAATCTGAAGCCGAATCTCCTATTCCCTGTCATTAGTCAGAGATAATATTGCATCTCAGTCGGCTCTGTCAGTTTCTTTAGCAGAAACCCTCCACACCCTCCTCAGCTGCAGTCTCATCTGAGGGATCAGCCAGAAGATTGATTCACTCTTAAGTTTTATCCCAAAGATACTTCAATCACAAGGACTCTCACACTCGCCTGTTCACTTTCTCACTCTCTCGCACTGTGTGTGTGTGTGTGAGTGATAGAGATGGAAGTGGAGTTTAGTTTATCTGTGCTATCAGGGCCCTGCCTTTAGATGCTCAAAATATTAGTAAAACACCTTGGAATCCTGAGATGTGGTTGCTTACTTGACTTTTAACTTGATTGGTTAATAGGATAGGAAGTACTTTACTCTCCTGCCCTCCCTCTCACCCCTCCCTCTTTGTGTGAGTGAGGATGGTGTTGGATTCATACTTGCTCTCCCTCTGCTCTCTTCTTCACAGTGACTATATCATAGAGGAGAAGAATGCTGTTTTACAGAAGAAAGAAAATGAGGGGTTTGGCTTTGTCCTCCGGGGAGCCAAAGGTGAGATACACATACACACACACACACACACACACACACACAAAATTCTAACGTTTGGCAGAAACCGAACCGAACCCCATCAAAAAGCCCAATATAAGTGTAATGACGCCACCGTTGATTACGGGAAGGTGTTTACGTAGGTAGACCATTCAATGCAGTAGGCTGTGAGAAAGGGAAAATGGAACTTGTGAGCAGAAAAAGTGTTGTTTGGCAGTACTTTCAGTCAAAAGAAGACGATTCAAGTTGAGCTACATGTTCAATTTGCAATGCCGATTTGTCTCGTGGTGGCAAGGACCCTAAACAATACACAACATCGCCGCTGCTAAAACATTTGCGTATGAAACATCCGAAAGAATACGAGTTGTGCAGCCAACATGCCTTCATCATACTAGGGATGCGGCCGAATACCGAATCCACTGGTTAAGATTCTGCCGAATCCGAAACCCGAATCCTACTCCCATCCTAAGTCCATTAAACCCTACAAGTTAAGATATTTGTGTTTACTAGGATGCAGAAACACATGGTGACGGTCACACTACCAGCACAGCACTAGGTGTTGTGTAACCATGCAGGCTGTATGGAGTGAATCTTTTACTCAAGATAATGTGAAAAAGGTAATGTCAAGTGCAAGACAGCAACAGGACCACAAGCAGGAAACATCAAACATGTTTTATAATGATATGCTATGTGTTCCCTTCCTGTTTTACTTTTGTAATCAAACCATAGAATAGTGTACATGTGACATGATGTAGCACAAGTAGAGAAACATCTATCCTTTCACCCTTTATAGTGTTTTTTAACATACTAAAAAGTTGAAAGGGTTGCACTAAGTCATTTGAATGTAAGGACTGTTTAGATCCTATTTTCTTAATATATTGCTCCTTTCATTAGAGAGCCCTACTTTGTCCTCTTATCTCATCAATATCTCTCAAATTTAATTCAGGGAAGTTTCCAAATGCATGGGAAATTGGCCCAAATCATCCAACTATCCAATACCACAGTCGGTTTCTTATGCTATTGCCCAACTAAAACAATGGAAGTGTTGTTTGGAGAAATACATCCAATGCTTCTTTCTACAGAGCCTCCTGGTGGCTTGGCTGGCTATATCACATAACCTTAACGCCCTTGTTGGAGTCCATCCTGGAATCTCTATGCACAAGAAGAAAAACTCAGTGACCCAAACAGAACAAAAAACAACCTTTATTTAAAAAAAAAAAGGTTAGGTGTTGTAAATGATGTGGTATATTTCTGCCCTAATTGTACATTGTTACAGCATGAGAGTGGATAGTGTTAGATTTAGATGCCAGGGTTTGCCTGTGTGAGCTCTTTGTTGTTGGATGCTGACTGTGGTTGGTTGGGAAGTACGAGCCCGTTGCCTGCAGGGTCACAGGTGCACAGTATCCAGTGGTTGTTGTCCTGCTCGGCTTTGTGGGAGTCCAGGAAGGTGTGAGCCGTCATCTCATACTCTTTGCCATAAGTGGTCCTGCAGGGACACAACTGTTACATACAGAACAACAGTGGGCATGCAGGCATTGTAACATGACTTTTAGCTGCCATATTGCAGTCCCTTATCTTTTGAGTGGCTGTAAGGAGCTGACTGCAACAGAAGTGAATCTACATGGTGTATTTCTGCGACATTTTGACAGGACACTGATTTTTTTAAAGCGCCCATATTATGCTAATTTTCAGGTATATAATTGTATTTTGAGGTTGTACCAGAATAGGTTTACATGGTTTAATTTAAACCATGTAAACACATTTAGCACATTGCTGCAGCTATTCTTTTCACCCTGTGTTCAGGTCTCTGTTTTAGCTACAGAGTGAGACATCCCACTGCTGTAACATCTTTGTTGGCAGTCGCACATGCGCAGCAGCTAGATAAGGATCATATCAGCTAGCTAGCTGTTTAAACAACTTCGGTCAGTTACAAGGTAGGATAAGCCGGGAGACTTCTTCTAAATGAGGGCACACTTCCAACTTTGCGTGGAATACCTGCAGATGAGGGACATGTAAGTAGTTCTTTTGTAGATTATGGTGAACTAGTGTGTGTTGTAGCAGTGTTTTGCCATTGAGAACAAGCTAGCATGCTAGCGCTAGCATGCTACGGTTAGCCCCTTCGTTTCGACTAGTGATGTAAAAAGCCCTGCAGATTTTGAACAGTTCACCCAGAGACTGAAGGCATGACTCATTCAGAAACCCGTATCTTACTCAAAACAGCATGGCCAGCAGTTTTTTTTTCCAAGTTTGTATGTGTGTGGAAGCACCAGAGACACAAAATAACTAAAATAATAATCCCAGAAAAAAGTGATTTGTTTTCATAATATGGGCACTAAGATACATCAGATCTTTTGGGTTAGGAAAGCTGATTTGTCTCAAGCTAAAACTCACAGTTACCTTGGAGTTGACTGGGAGCAGAGTTGGGTTTTTCATGTCACTATAAAAACAAAAGCCTTTAGGCTGTTCGCTTTTACTTATAGTTAGCTCACTTAAATCCACATTGCAGTTTTCTTCTTTTGATATATGTCTTTTTGTTTATCACACATTTGGCTATTATTTGTGCCAACTCTGCAGTGGACCTCAAAGTTGACATCGGACATTAAAATGAAAAGCCTTAATATAGCATTTAACACAGCAGCTTATGGTTTGTGGTTACTTTAAAAAGGAAAATGGAAAATACCAAAGGACGTGATCACCCAGAACAGCAAGAGCCTGGTTTGTCTTGCAGTGTATTATCAACACGCTCAAATTAGCCTGTAAAAAAAAATAGTTACCGTTACAGATTTAAAAGAACACAGAAAATACTGATGTTGTGATGTAATAGTTAACCATGAAGATACGGTAAAGACATACAGGGACAGGCTGACCCTCATATTCAAGCCTCTCCTGGGGGTCAAAGTGAACTATCTTCCACCATGACAGGAAGGAACTGCCGTCATCCAAGTTTACTTCTTGTAACCGGGACATCTTCGCACACTTCAAATGAAGTCACAATAATATGAGACTGACAATTGTAGAAATTCAGTGAAAAGGACAAACAACTGCTGCATTCTGCGTTTTATTAAGCTATGCATGTAAGATTTCTGCAACTCCGCTTTATCTAAAGTCTGTTGGTGGTTGTTCTGTATAATGTATTGATGGTCTTAATATCTAATCAATAATTCATGTTAAAACTGGATCTACCTTTTGAAAACTTCGCAGGTCACTTGTCAAGTAAAGCTGAGGAAAGAAAGGAAGAGAAAAAATGTAAACACAAATGACACACTAAAGATGAGATTTATGCTTTTTTTTCAGAAGAAAGGCACAATGTAAAGTAAACCACTATCTCACAGAATCATGCCAGCTTGTTGTGTTTGACTGAATGAATAGAACACGTGTTCAATAAACTAAATTACTAAAATATAGCCTCCAATTGATCCATGATAACAAGTTTCAGAATTAGGGATATTGTCTTAAAATTTAAAAAGCTCCCCTCAGGATGTTACACAAATGTTTTCACTGACTGTGTAGTACTCAACAAACACATGCAAACTCAACTCATATATATATATGTATATATATATACATATATATATATAATTTTTTTTTTTATAGTGTGTGTGTGTGTGTGTGTGTTCGTGTTAGTTTACTTACTCCCCCAGCAACGCCACTTGTTGTTTTCAGGGCAAAACTCTGCTCAAAATGCAGAGTTGATCCTTCAGGACTGCCATCTACACTGTAGTCACACAAGCAGCATTACACTTTTACATCTGGGAGTGTTACCATGTGTGTTGAGGTGTATGTTGATGTAGTTAAGCGTGTTTGTGTATGTACCTCGTAATGATGAAGGCAGTGCGCTTGCAGGCCTGAATGCCTTTTCCTGCACTGACTCCACATGGGGCTTGAATGCTAGGCGCAGGAATCCTCGTCAAACTGTTAATGTCTGCGTTAATGCCCAGTGCACTGCACTCTCTCTTTTTTCCTCCCACGTTCACCAACATCACAACATCCCCAAAGTGCAATATTCCATCATTTGTCACAGTGAGATTCACCTACACAATGGTAACAAAACACCATCATCATTAGTATTGCCATCCCCATCATCATTGTGATATTATTGTTGTTATTAATTTGCTTTAACTCTTTTTACCGGTGTCAAAATGTTCTGTTTGAGGAAGTCTACTTTCTGGGCAGTAAGCTCACCCCTCTCTTTTTTCTCCAGATACTCTTTTATTGCATCCTGAAAAAACATCAACAGATACAATCTTTATTCTTGACTACGTCCCCACGACCAAACCACTGCTGGCTATAAGTAAAAAATATCTTCAATAAAGAGTTGGAACAAGCCAATACAGAATCTATATGATAGGCTACTGTCAGACAATGTGAAATAAGAATACATTTTCAACCTTAAAACATGAAAGGGGGACGCGGCTGGATCTTTAAAGGAATGTTAACAATGTCATGGTATCATAATTAGTCATCGTTCTTGCTCTAAACTCCTTAAATAGCAGTATGATAAACACTGAATCTTCTTTCGTCTTGCTTATTGCATGTGTAAATAGAAATGTACAATTTACAGATAAAGTTTTTTAGTTTTTTAGTGAACCAACTTTATTCCAAGTCAACGCTATCTATTATTGTTATTATTTTAACGATGTAAACTAGACTACAGTTGGCCTTTGGCGACACTTCTCTTCCTGTTAACTGTTCCTATAAAATCTGATACAATGTTGCCAAACAAAAACAGTTTGCAGTTAATTATTAACCAGCCTTATTATCACCCCTTCTATTGTTTATTTTTGTAGGCTGTTACTAGTGAAACTTAATAGCTAGCTAGCCAACTAACGTTAATGATAACCTTAATAGCCAGCAACGTTAGCCAACCTGCTTTTTTAGTGTTTTAATAACCGAGATGGGTAACAAATCCCTTTGCAGTCATCATCTAGCTAGCAAATAGGTGTAAGCATGTGCAAACACCTTCACTTGTAAACTTGTGTTTAGCTACATCTTGTAGCTAGCGTAGCTGTCCGTCCGATTTCCATTAACGATAAAAGTTGAGAACTTTATTTTGAAACAAACCTCCTCTAAGTGCAGGTCCTCATTCCAGTTTCCGATTCTCACATTTGTGCGATAAGTTCTCGTGTGAGCCATGCTGGCAATACTACTGCCAAAGTGTACTAATAATATAATACGTTATACTACTTTTGGCGGTGACCTGTAAAAACGTAGCTTAAGCATGGTTTGTGTGGTGGTTTCTATGGTAACCGATGGTGACGGACCAACTGACGGCTCCTCTTCTGTCAGCTGATTGTCACGAGAGGGCGTGCTGGTACAAGTTCAGCCCCGATCTGTCTGGCTGACAATAGGAGACTACTGGTATCTAGAGTCAGTCAGATCTCTTGATATATCTGCTTATTCTGCCTCCCACGCGTGCAGGACAAGCTCATAAAAAAATACTGACACATATACAGTTTAAAATACAACACACATAGAGTAGCCTAAGTCACAGTCTAAAAACATTTCCTGTAGTGCTTTAGCTTTGCATTGATGTGCCCCACCAAGCACACACACAGAAGCACATACCCACATGTGGGATTAACATGATGTCATTATCATCATAATTATTCACAACATACAAAAATACAAAAACAACATATTAAAGTAGTCTTCCTCTATTTTTAATTAGGAGTAGTAGTATAAGATGAGTTGTTAAAAGCTACAAAAACCCTGCCGTTTCAATCAGTTTTTGTAGCCTAAAATAGTCATTCACAATTCCTTTAGAAATAATATTAGTGTATTTACTCTTTTTATTTAAAAAAAAAAATGCAATTAGATTCAGCAATTCAGGCTGAATGTGTTACTGTGTCTCTGTTTCTGTCTGTCTAAGTGTCAGTGGCCATTGGCCCGGTCTCTGGCTCCAGAGCTGTTTGTGTGACTCAATTTGTGGTATCTTTCCTCTGGTGAGTCACTGTCATTTTCCTCTTCATCGCTCCGGTCGTCACCTTCCAGCTGCAGGATGAAAATGAGCCCAAGAGAAGAGGTAGATACATTTGTATGTGCATACATTTCTTTCCTTCACCTAAATGAATGTACACACAGAAACACCTGCAAACACACCTCGCTGAAGATAACCTTGCAAACCATTCGTGATATGAGAACAGCCCAGTAGAGGTGGAGTATCTGAAGAACCAATAACATCACATTGAAGAAGTAGTAGCCAAAGAAAGGAGCAAACTTCTCCACTGGGTACACCCATGTACAGTGAATCAACCTGTAGAAGATATGGATTCATGATATTTTTACCCCACATTACAGCAAGATCTGCATCATGCTGCCTCCTTCCACTTTACACACTTACCAGAAAGGAAAAATGACAAGTCTTGTCAGCATAAAGAGAAATGTAAACACCACAAACATGACTTTAGCAGTCTGGTGCCACTTTGCGTAGTTGAATACCTTTGCACCCTGTGAGATAAAAACAAAGAACACAATCACTTTTTTTTTTTAAAGGAATAGTTCATAGTCCATCATAAAGTTGCTGGC
>NC_050179.1:13741056-13768556 GCF_008315115.2 Sander lucioperca
TCCCTCTGCCAACCTCTGTCCCTTTCCCTTGCCACCCAGCTCCCTTCATATTGGCATGTTGCGCTTCAGTTCACTGGAGGAAGGGGGGATGCCATCCTCCAGTTTAGTAAAGCTGGTGGAATGGCTAGGCTTGGTAGAGTGCTCTTCAGGACCAGGGGCTCTTTGTCGCGGAGGCAGCGTGGAGCTCCGGGCTTTGACCCTGGAGCGGGGCTGTTGAGCCGGAGGGCCTTTCAGCGCAAATAGTTCACTGGGGGCTTTGGCCTCTTGGGCTGATGGGGACTCTGTGGGTGACACAGGTGTGTGAGGGGCAGAGAGTGGATTGGATGAGGCTGATAAAGAAGAGCCCAGTGGAAGCAGGGGAATAAGTGTGGCTGCCTGCTGGAACCTGGTGAGGCTGGTGGAGTGGCTGGGCCGTGGCAGACTGTAACAAGCCTCAGACCCTTTGTGGCGAGAAGGCAGGGTGGAGCAGCGGGCCTTCGCCCTTGAGGCTGGCTCTCTGGGTGGAGGAGCAATTAGTGAGAAGGGCCTAGTGTCAATATCTGACGTTGTCATTTCTGCTCTGGAGCCCTTCAGACTCTGGGATGAGCCTCCTTTAGATGATCGATGAGACTGAGGCTCCTGGTCTTTCTGGTACTCCTGTTTGGACTCCGAGCGGGGAAGCTCTGTATCTCTAGCTGTGCTCGATGAGGGTTCCTCATCTACGTGACAAGAAACAGAAAAATGTATCACATAACACAAACAAGATAACATTACTTTACTTAGAGGAAAGATAAAACATGATAAAGCATGTGGTGCAAATTGTAGATTCAAAGCCAAAAACAGAAAGTAGACGACGTATACATTTCGTTTTCTCCTCTCACCTAACAGGCCCAGCTCTCTCATGAAGGCATCCAGATCAACAGTAAAGTTTTCCTTCTCAACTGCCTTCTCTTCAACTTTCTTTTCTTCTTCTTTTATTTGTTCTGCTTCATCTTTTTCTTCTCCTACCTCTTGCTCATTATCCCCCATTCCAACCTCTTCATTCACTTCTACATCTTTTTCCTTTTCTCCCTCTTCTACCTCTCCACCCTCATCTTTTTCTTCACCTCCTCGCTCTAACTGTCTATTTTCTTCAACTTCTTCGAATGACTTCCCAAGCTCTGGATCACTGTCACTGCTCCGTCTTGGTTCATCCAGCTCGATCTCAACTCTTTCTTCCTCCTCCTCTATTTGCTCCTCCTCTTGTTCTTCCTGTGGTGCCTCTATCACAACGATGGCGGGGAAGCAGGAATTGGAGCGTTTTGAGGGGTGAGATTTGGTACGTGCTTCTTGGTCTTGATTTAGCAGAAACTCCATCAGCATCATGTTCTCTTTCTTCAGCTGTTCCCGCAGAGATCGTGGTACATCTGGGATCATCCAAGCCACCAACATGCTGAGGAACATGGCGAAGTTCTGTTGGGGAAAAGACAAGAAAACATTTTTCTTGCAATGTATAATTACATCGAAAGAGTATGCTTGGAGTTAATGCTGCTATAGTTAAACGATCATCCATCTGTTTTATTATAAAATATTTCTAGGTTTTATAGGTTTAATTGACTGCATAAAGAAAGTCCATGGTCTTTACAATCCGCCAATCTACAGATATAGGCCGCTCCGCTGGCTTGGTATCGGGTGATAGTGACCAAAATAAGCTGATTAGATTCAGTACCAGTGGGCTTCAGACTAGCACCATAGCTATCTCTGGCCTCGTGTTACCTTATAAAAATGTTCCCAATGAGTTCTTACAGTAGTTGACGTATCAGAATCAGTATGAGGAGAGAAAAGTTGGTTTGGCACATCACTAATTATCTATATTACGTATGTGCCAGCAATAAACACAAGACAATGGTGAAAAATGAAGCAAGAAAAAAGGCCTCTGCTATAAGGTGCAATGGTGTTAATGGATTTGAGAAAGAAAGACTTGAAGATCAGACACTACTTTGTAGGCTGACATTAACATAAGCACAATTGTAAACATTTTTTTCCATACCTGGAAGAATATTACAAAGGCCAATTTTGCAGCCAGGACAGACCAATACTGTTTCGAGAAGGTGTAGGCATCTGGGTCCCACGGTGGGTCTCTGTAGTCCTTATACCTGAAAAACACAGACAGTGTGTTTGCAAGGAGGAACCTAGAGCAACATGAGTAAATGTAGTTAACAATAAGAGAAAAATATCTGGTAATTCTGAAAGAAATTTGCCTCAGTAAAATCCCTGCTATAAACCCCACAGTTTACAGTTTCTGAAAACTCAAGTCAAGTTTGGGATTTAGGTAAAGTAAGAGTTAAGCTGCTGGGCTCAAGGATTTAAAGGTCAAGGTTAAAAGAGTCTAACCTGCACATAGAAACTCCGGTGATCAGGGTGGTGGTGGGTGCACTGCCCGGTGCGAAGTTGCTGACATTAAAGTAGGACAGTGAGTGCTCTGTGTAGCCATTCATGGTGCCATTTACACTGTACATGTACTGGTAAACCATTCGTGGAACAAACTCTGACGTGAAGGAGATGACAAATGCCTGAGAAGACAAAGGAGTGGAAATGACAATACCGTATTATGATATGTCATCATGTACCAGTTACTGCTGGCACATCGACTGGTTATCAGCTATGTTCAACTGTACAGATTAAAACTTCATTCATATAAATATTTTTACATCAATGATATTATCTACCCACAACACCTACATTAATGTTAATATTTTTTTGTGAATTCTCTCCATAGAGCTGTACAACTGAGAGATCAAACCAAAAGACCTGTTTTGTACAACAGGAAACAGCTCACTGCCTCAGCCCAGTACCCAGAATCATTGAGGCAGACTCAGACATAGACTTAAAGCTACACTATGAGATTTCTGACCACTAGTAGCGCTATAGAGAAATGTTTTAACGAGTAGTCCCAGTTTTGTGATGCAATACACATTCCTCCCACTGGTTTTCTGCTACTCCACTGATAGACAGTTGGCGGTGGTAATGTGTAAAGAAGTGTAGCAATGAACCAACAAAGGCAAGGGATGAAGAAGACTGCCAGCTAGCAAAAATAGGTTTTCTGTACATGTGCTGGCTCAGCTTGGCTTTGCTTGACTTGGCTCGGTGCATCAGCACAGCACAGCTGGGATTTGCATTTCCATTACAACAGGGCCACCCGCAGGTGTGTTTTCTGAGTCAGGCAAGTTTTGGAACTCCGAGAAGGTCCATGTGGCTTGACACGCTAAAACTAATGAATGTAATGTAATGTAATGTAATGGAAACACAAATCACTACGGCATGGTTTGGCTCAACCAAAAGGGCCAGTGGAAAACCCCCATAAATTCACTCATGCAAAAAGCTGGTTTACAAATGTTTTATGATAAAGTAAATGCATTTACCACATTTGTTAAACCTCAATGTCAACAATACACACAATGCGTTTTGGTGAGAAACTGTGAATGTAAACAGATTTTGTTTGTTTGAACAAAAAATCCAGAGGGCTCTATTAACACATGAAATGAAAGTACATTTTACAGAAAAACATTTAACTTGTAACTTCAAACTTACAGAGATGTCAGTATTTAAAACTTAAAGTAAATAGTTGTGCACATCACTTTAGTAAGTAGTTTACTTTAGTAAGACACTCTCTGACAGAGGTCAAAGGCTATGGGCACAGTAGACACACACACACACACACACACACACACACACACACACACACACACACACACACACACACACACACACACACACACACACACACACACACACACTTACATTGGTAATGACAGAGAACTTGCTGATTCCACAGAGTATGTTGTACCAAATCCCTGGAGATAGCATGAAAAGAGACAAAGAGGTAAAGGTAAGTGTGTGTGTGTGTGTGTGTGTGTGTATGTGTGTATGGTGTGTGTTATTGTGTAAAAGTGACAGACAGACAGACAGACAGACAGACAGACAGAGGGGGAGAATGGAGTAAAGGAAAAGAAAGTGATTACAAGTTCAGGGATAGCTTGTTTCACATTCACACAGAGCCTGACAGAGTGGACATGCTCTCATGCATCATCTGTACCTATGTCTTTACACCTCACAGCATCAGGCCGTCGGATCTCAGTGACAAATTTTGCAGCATCGAGGCGAATCTCAATGACGTTGTTAAGCAGAGCGAACGCTGGCGCCAGCGGGAAGGAGGCAACGAACAGAGACACAAACCCATACTGGATTACTGTAAATATTAATACACACATACACACACACACACACACACACACACACACACACAGAGTTAAATCATTATATTGTGTGTTTGCAGTAGTGAGTGATTCAATGAGTGAGCAAGAGACTCACTCATTTCCATGTACTCTGGGGTCACGCCTTCAAAGGGTTCAAGGGCGTAATCTTTGTCATATTGTTGCTTTGGTCTCTTCTCTTCTGTGTCATTCTCTTCATTTTCTGCTGCTCTCTTTTTTACTTTTTCTTCCTGTATTGTTCTGTACATCTTTTTTAGCTTACTGCAAAAGAGGATAGAGTCAGAGCAAAGATAGCAAAGATTAGAAATTCAGTAAATGAAGCAGTTTTGCAAGAAATGTATGTATGCAGAAGTAAAAAAATCTCTGTATATACATACGGTATGAGAACCTCAAACACATTGTTTTGGATTAGCTGCTTTCCGAGCATGATCATGCTTAGCTGGATGCACAACTCGATGAGGCAGCCTGGTGGAGCACACTGTGGGAAAAAAACACACACATTTACTCAAGTCACAGATACACATTTACTGTACATATACATACAAATGAACCCTAACCACTAATGTGTATAACTGAACATACCTCCTCCATGCGATAGTCTCCAAAGACGTAAACATAATCGCCAGGCCGCCCACCAAACCTGTATAAATAGAGGACCAAGTCACATGATAAGGAGCAAAGACGGACAATGGTAAGTGAGAGAAGTAAGATTTTATGATACACACACCTGCCCTTAAAGAAGGCCACATAGAAAATAGGTGCAAAGGCATTCATGGACTTGAGGAAGAAAGACTTAAAGATCAGCTTCTCTTCAAACTCTTCCTTTGTCTTAGGAAGTTCTATTGGATAGGAGACACAATGTAAACACATCATGTTAGGCCCACTTGCTCATAATGCTATGTTTCAATCGTAATAAGTGTGCTTCCTAAAATCAGTAACATGGCCTTTCAAGCTGAAATCTTTTTACTCCACAAATGTTTGTTTGTTCAGCTATAACACAGCAGAGCTAAGCTGACTGTGAGTTGTAAGGCTTCCCTATTTAACCATTTACTCTGTAACAGCATTATATTCAATACCCAGTTCAGTCAGCCACACAGCGATCGCTCCATAGACTTCTTCCAACACCAGAACGACCAGCATATTTAGAATGATGCCTGTGGTGGTGACGGTCATTCTCACGCTGGCCTTGGCTTCAGGATCAGGGTTCATGGACCACACACTTAACATGCAGATGCGATAAACTGCCACCCCAAACACTGCTGAGAAGGTTACGAAGATCTGAACACACACAACACACACGCCCACGACATTAAAAAGTTAGATGACTCTTATCATTGTTTTATCTTTCTGTTATTATTTTATATTTTTTATTTTGATATTTAATGTCTGGAGTAAAGTGAATTGTTTCACACAATAAAAAACGTTGGTAGCACAGATTTAGGGTCACTACTGTTGACACTAAATTAATGAGACATGAATGGATATAATATGGGAAACAGGGAAGAATTTATGTAGATACATTCACAAACATTATGGTGGAAGGATAAAACTGCTGATTTCTGTTAAATGCCTGATGCCTCACAAAAACGGACAGTGATCATAGAATATTGTGTGATGTGAAAGCAGTACCAGTAGTAGTAGGGTAGACACATTGATGAGATAACCTGACAGGTGATCCTCAATGTCCAGGGAGTCTGGTTCCTGCTGTCAAGAAAGACATGCATATTACATGTGTAAACACACACACACACACACACACACACACACACACACACACACACACACACACACACACACATTGGTATATGCTTTAATGCATGTACAGTATGTGATATGCAGTAATACATGTTCTGCACACACACTTTATGTTTTCTGTGACATCCCCTCCCCTCCCCTTCTTCCTCTCCCTCCTCCCTTTTTTCTCTCCATCAGTAATCTGGGCTAATCTCAGGCAGGTAAGCTGCTTTGGACTCAACCACCCACTGTAGGTGAAAGGAGTTTCCTTTTTGTGCACCGACATAAACTCATACAGACAGAGTTAGTTTGTAATAACATTACTGAAGATGAAAAACTTAGACGGGAAGTAATATTTGCTTGTATTGATAACATTGTTTACCTTCACTGAGTGTAATGGAATCGAATAAGTGAGATCTGTGTTAGCATTCAGGATGAAGCAAGTGTAAATCACCTCAGTGTAACAGCCCTGCCCTCTCCTCCAATCAACTCTGTCCACATAATGTTCTTTCATTAGGTATGAGGATGTGTTGACATGCAGTGAAACCTACCTGCGAGGCCAGCATCTGGTCTTTTTCTCCATCTACACCCTCCCCAGCATGAATTAACTGCAACAGAGTAAAAAAAAAACAAAATAAGAAACATTTGTCATTAAAACAATTAGTGTCACAAGTCATAGAAATTCTATCTGAAACACACAAAAACACACACTCAGGTACAATACCTTCTTCTTAGACGTTGCTTTAACCTTATCTTTTTTCTCCTGTACAGCTTCTTCATATTCAGGCCTCAGCTCCTCCTGCAGCACACACATGCACACGTTAAAACACATGGGACAGCACCAAAAGTAACGGATCACAACCGGCGAGACAAAAATCCTTATATCACAACTTTACAGTACGGTATCTGCAGACAGCAGTTACAGCTACAGAATTGATCTGATTTTCAACTGCTTATATATATTCCAATAAATAGCCAAGACATTTTTTTGAATTAATGAAATGAAATACATTAATAATACAGCTTCTTAAACCAGATTGTGGGTACGTTTAATAGGCATAGAAACTTGCCCACCTGGACTCGCTCCTTCAGGCAGCAGAGACAGAAATACATGAAAGAGAGAGAGAGAGAGAGAGAGAGAGAGAGAGAGAGAGAGAGAGAGAGTTACGTGATTGTTTATGTTGTTTCCCTGCTGTGTCATCAGCAAGTGCACTGTTTTAAGAAGAGACCAATCCCATTACAGCCATTTACAGGGTAAAGAGTGGCGTTGATGCATTGGTGGCCATGTGTATGTGCATATGTGTGTGTGTTAGGGGGAGCACACTGTTCTGACACAAATGATAATCTGCAAGGCAAACCACAACTGTCGTCATGATTGACCCGGGCCACGAGGCTGACACCTTCATCCTTATTGACTTGGCACTTTAACACACGGGAGTTATGAAAACAGAAAGCTAAAAAGATAGACTCAAAGGTTCATACTCATAATGGCAAAGCAGTAAAAGGCTCTGACTGAGCCTATTCTAAAATAATGTATGTTTATTGCATAGTACAGAATTCTTGAATGTATTTTTGTACCTCCTCATCCTCCAAGCTCGTCAGGTCCCACATATGTTTCAGACACATCTGTCGCCTTTTCCAGTGCTCAAGGAAACAAGCAGCTACAAGAAGACACACAGAAGAAATATTCAAATACTGTATTCCTAAAATAATTGGCTTTAAAAAAATTAAAAATAAACACTGACCTTTGGTTTGACCACACAGGAAAATGCAGGAATACATGTACATATATAGTACATTTACATGCAGAGCAGCTTGATGTTGATATCTATGTACATACATCTATGAACATACAGTTTCACTCACTCCATTCATGCATACTCTCCCTGTCACTCCTCCTGTCAGTGTCTAGGAGCTGGTCTACTGACATAAACCTGCTGTAACGTGATCAGAAAAGCGCATTAGAATGTATACCTACCCCACAGAGACATGAAAATGGCAAAGAGGACAGTGGCTCCATTGTCGAACAGGTATGACGCTCGGGCCAGTGAGCACACTGTACTCAGACGCCAGTAGTCACACACTACATCACACAGTGGACACATGGTGATGTTCAGGTTGTCATCACATGTCTCCTGGCTGAACAACACAAAGAAAAGCACATGTATGGTAATACTATAATGTGCTTTTAATGAGCATCCATAAGTTTGAAGAGTTTTTTTTTTTTATCTGCCTACCTTGGCACATTGTCATCCACAGTGAATATGCCGTACAGGAAGACAATGATGCCCAGTACAGAGGGAGGGATGAGGAGCTGAGTATAAACACCCAGCCAGGCAAAATACAAACCAATCTGCTCTCCAAAGTACTTCCTGTTAAGAAAAGGCCAATGTATCAACTAGCTGCCTGGGTTTGCAGGTCCCAGCTACAGGCCACATTATCCCAATAAAGTCTAGTGTCACCATCATGTCAAAACCTTCACCTAACCAACTTTTTAGTCCATTATAGGACCTTGCCAAAATAAGCCGCTTTCCGACCGGAGGGATTTTTGCAGTTCCTAGAACATAACGTTCCTATAACCCTTTTTTTCTCGTGTTCCGACTGGACCAATTTGGGGATTATTAAGTTCCTCTGACCGCAAATCCTGTAACTCTTTCAGCTCCTACTTCAGGGCAGGGTCTTTTTCCTTTTCCCTTTTCCACATAGGAATCCTTAGTGACCTAGCAACGTCTGAAACACAATCTTCACTGTCTGTTGCAATTTGCCTACGTTTGCTCACTCATAAGACAAACATCACACATTCAACCAGATAATTGTTAATGCTAGTTAAACTTTCCTGTCGTTTCGTTTGCCTGTTGCGCTCTTTTCTTCTATCTTCTTCCATCATATTAATTAGGCTCATATTACACTGGAGCCTTCGTCTTCTGTGTTTCTCTGTTAAGTATTCCAACCTAGTCTTTAAACGCCGCCGTTAAACTCCGTTTATTCTTTAATGTAGCGCTAAAGTCAAGTGACGACGCTATGAAGACCGTTGCTGTGCTTGCGTCACTCCCTTACCCCTCCTACCAGTTCCTATGGCCACTTGGCCAGTGCGAATGCAAATGGCAAAACCGGTTTTGGGGGAGAGTAGTTAGTAGAACTGTTTAGAAGTGGACTGTTCCTATAACTATGTTCCTGTAACTACTTGGTCAGAAAGCAGCTATAGTGGCTTGTAGATCCTTTCCATTTTAGACCCTCTATAAGCTTTCATGTTTAACTACTCTCAGGCCAAAGTGTTTTAATAACACCATAGCATTTTCTCTGGCATCACCGTCAGGACAATTTTTACGTATTTAGCCACACTGGTACGAAAAGCAAAATCATCAGTATATTTCTTCAGTCTGGTCAGTTTGGTGTTAGTGACTGTAATGAACATTGAGGTCTCAAACTATAGCTATAACTAGACTTTTATTTGTGTTGGCACTAACTGCTCTACCTGATCAGGTCCACAGGCTGGTATTTATGCATGACTCCATAGTTAGCCCATTCTTCATGGAGGAGCTGAAAGACATCCGAGCACACGCCACAAGAGTAACACAAGTTAAAGACAGGTACTTTAGATTATTAATATACTGTAGGAACTAGGCTGATTTATTCACATAAATGTACACCAGTTCTACAATTACATTTAATTTGACAATGCACAATCAGATGTTTTTCCCCAAGTGAATCACTTGAGACAATTTTTTCAGATTTTCAGCAGCTCCCTCAAGAGCCACTAAAGGCTTTATACAACTTTTTTCACACATGTAGTAATACTCCCTTACGTCTGCAGATTACACTTCCCATGAAGCACAATGCATTAAGACCGAGGGAGGTCTGACAGGTCTAAGGCTCAACTGTCATGCCAGAGATTTCAATCCATAACCATCACATACGTATACTACAAGATGTTGTACTCTCTGAAACTAGCCTTTTTCATCTGACCTTGTCTTATAATTTGTAGCATCTGCTTCACTACCTGGCACAATTGAACTGTGTGAACCCAACGTTGAACTATCCTCCTTTGCTCCGTGATGCTTTCTTATCTATCTACTCTCACGTCATCGAAATGACTGGAGCAATATGTGACTGACAATATATACTCTTGTGTGTTTCATTAAACTTCAGAACATTGTTGAACTGAACCCTGCTTCGCTGCGCTCGTCACTGCTTTCAGAATCAACTCACAAAGGTCAAGCTAGTAGATGACAAATTAAAGGTCATGAAACAGTCGTGACCTGATTGCTAGGCAGTTTGCAAACACTTTGTCAAAGACCCATTAGAGGCCACTCAACCTACCTGTCTGTCATTTCGCTGATCCTTTCGTCCTCTCCTTGTGAACGACCCCTAAAGAAAAACAAGTTACCAGCTATTTCTATAGAGATACACTGCCTAACAGTATGCCACATTTTATGCATACTCATAATGGCAGTTTAGGGCTTGGAAAAGTATTTTAAAAGTATTTTTCCAATAAAATTGTTCAGATTGTCCCTTTTTCCCTATTTCCATAAACGTTCATACTGTAAATATATTGACTTACCTGTCCTGTACGACACAATAAAGTCCTTTGCTTACAGTAGATGTAAGCAAGATGTAGCACACACATATATATTTTCACATTGTCCAGTGTTATTTCTGTAATACTCACATCATGCAGAGGGAAGGCAGAGTCGTAGACACCCCGAGCCAATAATGAGCTGATGCCTTATGACACAAAGTGCAACACAGTGTCATGGACACATATAGTTTTGTGACTGATAGCATACGGAAACCGGCAGCATGAAATTTGACTAACAGCATGCATATGAACGGTATGAGAAAGGAGAATAAAACCAATGCAAAAGTTAGACCTCACCAGTGGTTTGGCAAGTTTGTCTGCAGGTAGTGCGTGAAATAATCTCAGCCACCTAGACACAAACAAAGCATAGTCCAAATTGTGTGCGAGCTCAGATACATATCCAAAATATTCCTCATAATATAAAATGATATTATATTATATAATATTTTTATTCTGGACTTACTATTCTGCTGCGTGTTGCGTTGTCGAATACGGTGTCTGTTGACTTGATGTCGTACCTGCAGTAAATGACAAGAAGCAGTCACAGACCTAATGTGAGCGTTTAATAATAACAATAGACTTGTTCACCAAAGTTATGGATGAATGAGTAGTGGGATCACTGTTCACACTTTCACATTTCCCAAATTAAAGTGTTTTTTTTGTTTGTTGAATCAAATAATTCGGTCAAGCTAAAGAAGTTACTGTTACTGTTAAGCTTATCTTGTCACTTGTTGTGTCCCAGTAGCATTTCAGTAGTGTAAACAGTAAAAATCTAATTTATGTGAAAGCTCCACCATGTTATGATAAGGACGATGAAAGCACACAGCCTGCAGGTGATTTAGATAGTAGGGTGTTATCTAAATCACTGACCATGTCTGAACTGAAAGGCATGTGTGTCCCCAGCCAAGGGCAACTTCTAAAGTGGGTTAGTTTTTTGATACCATTCCACTACAGTACATGTGTGCATGTGAGCGTGACAGTCCGGGTACTCACAGGTGGAGCTTGTCTCTGATAAAATGGTGTTTGAGGGTTTTGAAGTGGATGCGTGTCTGTGAGTCTCTGTGGATGTCAAAGTCAGGGACATCTGGTTGAAACGGTATGTTGACTTTGCCAATAATGGAATCCCACATCCCAGCAATGCCCATCCGTTTCCGCAATTCACACTTCTGTTTGATGAAAACATACATGGAAACAGTCGGATGAAATGCAATAACACTATGTTGTATCCAACACCTTACACATATCTGTCATATCACTATAGATATCTACCCACCTATCCTGTCACGTTATACAGCTTTCTGTAGAACTCCTTAGACTTAAAATGGGATTGTGCACCCAAATTAATCTTCTGCAAACATGTGACATAAAACTAGAATATTAAGGACCAGGGTGTGTATATTGCTGCTGACCTTTTTCACAGCAACTTTGATCTTCTGAAGCTCTGCTTCTCGACTGAGTGTTGGCCATGGGATGTGCAGCCGAATAACCCATATGCAATTTGCCCTCTGCACATAAACACACACATTAACATACAGATTAATGTGAAATTTGAACAGAAAAAACACTATAACCATAACGTCATAACATAACCTGTCAAATTAGATTTGGATTACAGGCCTCTATGGATAGATAAACTGTGTATCTGTCTTCTTCATTTCCATTTGTCTTTGCATGCAAGTGCTCCTGCTACTTTTCCTGAGGCAGCCAGATGAGCCTTTCCTAAACCTGTAAGTATGCTACTTTGTGTTATAATGAGGCTGTTTTGTAGGGAATCCCATTATTTCAAGCCCAGAACCTCCCAATCCTCCAAAGTATTGAAACGTAGTACAGATTATGTTGGAAATGGTACATGATGTCATAAATTTTGATCATGTGAAAAGTGACAAGCTATCACCGAGCTTCTGAACCACTGAATTACAACCTGCCCATTACAATTAGTGTAATGACTTTTGTGGAGGGCAGATACAACTGCACGGGCTAAAACAATAACTGCTACACCTCTAATGTTGTGTGTTTACCAGCAATTTTCTGGTGGTAGCATTCAAATCTATCACCAGACTTTGTACACTGTCAAGCTACTCTTATTCTGATCAGAAGTTATTAAAATGTTAAAGGTAAGGAAAATATAAATAAAAACAAAATCAGATCAAGATCCTTGAGGAGATGAATTTTGATTAAAAGATGCATAGTTTTACCACTATATAGAAGATGATTTCCAAAGTTTGGCTTCAACGTGAGATTATACAAAATAAACATATATGTTTTAAAGTAACTGTACTCACTCAACTTACTCAAGTTGTAATCCACAACAAGGCCTATTCATACCTTGATCCACAACGCTAAATACTGTATTCAAATGAATCCTTCAGTGTTCAGTTTCTGAATCGTATTTGATTGTTTGACATACTAGAGTACAGCACAATCAAAATAAAACCCACCAATTCACTTCCATGTGCCAGCGGCACACACACCTCCGAGTAATGGATCACTCTCTAATAAGGCCCTATAATCTGGCCTTTGGCTTCACACTTACTGTCAGCGTTCTTAATCCTCAACCAAAACAGCAGCTGATTTAACAAAACAAACATCTCACATCTACATATAGACAGACGCAAATACACACAGACATACACACACAAACATGCATGTGCACACTCACATAGAATACAAACAAAAGAAACACACTTGGATACTATACTGTACATCAGAGATCTTCAACAGGGGGTTCGGGACCCTTAGGGGGTCCTCAGAGTTACTGCAGGGGGCCCTCCATATTATAAACTTTCTTTCAACTTAACATGAATCCAATATATTATTAGCAAATATATATCAGCCTATCTGTGAAAAAAAACACATTGATGATAGGCTTACTGGCCTATAGATAAGGTAGTCACTAAGGTAGCCACCCACAGATACAGTTCATCCTAAGGATTCACTGTGCTTTCAATTCAATGTTTAACATTAAAACATCTCTCAAAAAATCTCTCTTTCAGTTAAGGGGTCTTTGGCTTAAAAAAGGTTGAATACCCCTGCTGTACATGACAAAAGACATGCAACATACCTCTCATTGTTATAATTGTGTTTGTTATTACTATATCATCCTATATTATAGCACTGATATCAATAAGTTTTCTCTTTTTATTAGAGTGCAGGCATAGCCTCCAGGGAAAGGCTGAGTCTTATCCTTAACCTGTTTGGCAGCCGTCCAATCACAGGATTTGTGGTCAGCAAAATCACTTAAGGAGGGCTCTGACTCATAAATGTCTATAGGACTGTACAGCAGAAAAAATAATCATTGTGAAAGCAGTGTAAAAGCAGATACACACCATTTTATCACGCTCTAGCTGTAGTCCAGCTTCCAGTAGACCCGCTTCAAACTCCTCCCTCATCATAGCCTTTTCCTCCTCAGACAGCTTTGACTCCTCATCTCCTGCAGGTGCACCTGCCTCCCCAGACTCTACTTCCGTTTCACAACGGCCTGGCATCGAAAAGGGTATACTTCCATTGGATGCAATGGAAAGGCGTGCCTTGGATGCCCGCCTTTTTTTGTATTTGTAGCAGAGGACATAGTCCACTTTTCTCTTGCCATCGGCAAAAAAAAGCCCAGGGCCTAGATCGATGCCAGACTCCTACACAAACACAAAAGCACATACAGGTAATTAATGAGGTGAGTGATGAGGGTTACAAGTAGGGAATTTCAGGAGTACTATAATGTAAGAGCATAACAAGTAGGTAATGCTCTGTGTGTGTCAGCTCAGGGAGTGGAAACGTGAGCTGACATATTGCTGCAGGTTGTTAGGGCTTCAGGATGTGAGTGTTAGCATTGTGAGGAGACCATTACCGGAGGAGGGGGCTCATCATTGTCAAGAGGGGTGATAGGGCCTCCATTGGCGGCATCAAGCCCAAGCCCGGACAGCGATCGGGCCAATGACACAAGCGTCGCTGAGTGAAAGGATGACGACTCACTCATTTCTTTGGTGACAGGCATATGTTCTTTTCCGTTTCATCACTGTTGGTACATGAAAAGAAAAACAAGAGTTCAGTATTTAGAAGTTGGAATGACCTGGCAGCTCTGGCTGTAATTGAAAAAAAAAATAAAAATGAAATGTTCCATTAGAGGAAGGGTTGGTACTATTTCCAATATATACTTTCTTATATATTGTTTGAAATGCCCTTTACACCCCCCCAGCAATAAATAAGTTATTGGCTCTGAAGAAAGAGCGAAAAAGTTATTTCATCTGTTGCTGCTCTAATCCTGTAAAAACGCCCACCAATCACTACCTTGCGGCCAGCTTGGAAAGAACCAATGAAATGCCTTCTTGCTCTGGTGCGCATAATCTACCCCTCCTGTGTTCCAGCCTGAGCCTAATGCGCGTTGTTGCCGCATTGCTAAAAGTAGTCATGTTTGTTTTTCAACTTTTGGTATGATAATATTAGGTGTTTGCTTACCGGTGAATGAGACATGAAGTAAAATTGCGGTGCAGCCATGCTCGTGCTCATGCACGTCTCTGTGTGTATTGGAGGCCCGAGGGCAGGAGGAGGGGTTGGATGGAGCCCAGAGGGCAGGAGGAGGGGTTGGATGGAGCCCCGTGGGCAGCGGGAGGGGTCAGACAGTTTCAAGAAGATGCTACTTTCCATTCCTCCAAGAAGGATCCAAGAAGGATCATAACATTGGTCCCCAATCTTTTCGTGACCCTTTAAAGCTAAGCGATGTCTTATTGCGACCATCGAAGAGTGAATTAAATCTAAAACTACCCAATTATTCTCAAGAAACAAACAAAGTCTGAAAAAAATGAACAGAATTTTGTGTAACAGAATTTCCTGTTAGTAGAAGCCCATTTATTCCACTTGGGAAAAAAACGGACAAACTTTTTTTATCATCAAGATAACTATAACTTACTAACTCATAAGTATGTTTTCCAGTAGGATACATGTGCTTCCATTTGTTTGAACCACTAATATAGCCTATAAGATGCACTTTTCTTTGAATTAACAGGTTTTCTTTCATTTTGAAGAGTTGATAAGATATATATATATATATATATTTTTTTTTTTTTTAGATATTTCAAGCCAGCAATATACATTTTAGGGGTATACAATTTTAGTTTGATTTTACTTTCAAATATCGTGTATTGAAAACACACACAGTAGTAGCTGTTTAAGACTGACTGACTGAGAGCCAAAGTTAAGCTGTCTCATCTCTTTTTTACCCAATTGAAGCTGTAGGCTCAGATTAAGCTCACACTGCAATCCAAGCGGCACAGTTTACAATCTGTTGGGGTAATTTTGTCACAGGGCTCATTCTTTGGAGATAAAGAAGGAAGTGTTAAGAGGAAACCGAGTAGTTAAGTCTCACACGAATAGAAGCACATCTGCAGGCTTGAATCCACAGACATAAAATATGGAAGACGTATTTGAAGTGCACAAAATAACACAGATAATCTTCCTAAAATGTGCATTTCAGTTTCTCAACTGTTCCTCGAACTCAGAAACAACAAAATAGATAAGAATACTGTTACCCATAAGCATAGTGATGATTGTAAGTTACACAGAGCCCTGATAGGTTGGTGCACTGCCTGTGTGTTTTCTGTCCCTACCATTAATTGGACATGTGTGTCAGTCCCATTTGATGTGGGAGAGCTTTGTGACATGTTTTGATTGAGCCTCAGTCATTCTAAGGCTGCATATTTCCTCTAATAACACACACATTCATGTATTGTGAGATCATATAATGGTTGTCACAGGTTGTCATCAGTGACAGTGACATTGTTACTATTTCTACTTTTTACTACTACTACTTCAGATTTCACACCTCTCACCTTTGACTGTTACAGCTTTAGTGTGTCACTTTTTGATATTAATGAACGTCCATTACATTCAAGCCATTGCCAAATGAATTGCTACAAAGCTAATTAAGACTATCAGCTCCACACAACTCTCTCTGTATTTCTCAGCTATGTTCAGAAGATTGTGTCATCCGGTGACTTTCCAACGCAGAAGCTCGAGTGAAGATAATTACCTCTTCTGAAGAGTCCATCATGTGTCTTCCTTGGCTACTAGAAACTGCGTGGAGGAGGGGTGGGGGCTCGTGCGCGATCACAGAAGGCTTGTATTATGTGGACGCGCCGACAGTGTTGTTGTCATTACTTAGAATTCCTCATGGGGGAGACAGAAACTACGCACTATAGCTTTAATGTTGTTAATTTCTTTGACTTGAAACAAGTAGTGGAAATGTATGCTGCTATGTTTGAATTACAGTATTAATGTATGCAGTGTTACAGTTTGAGGTCTGAGTCACTTGGGATCAGGTGGTAAGAAGTGAAAGCTACACTTAGTATTTGACATCTTTAACCTTATTTAGCGCATATAGCCTACCGGTTATCTTAATAACAGATTCCAACATTCCGTGTTATTCCAGGTGAAAGAGAAAGTGGAATGCATTTAGCAGTGGTTTCAGGACAGTTTAAACTACATATTCTAGCTGCTCGAGACACCAGCGGGGAAAGCCATGAGACATGAAAATGCACAGGGTACACATACAGCAGGCTTCAATCGTCAATCCCCCTTACATATGCACAGGCACATCAGGATAATCCCAGTGTTACTGTGTGTTAGCAAACACAGAGCTAAGACGTAAATGGAGAATATGTCTCTCAGAGTTCAGCAGGTCAAAAAGATGTCTGGTAATAAATCCATCAGGACACTTAGATCGGTGGTTCCAAACTTTTTGGCTTATATCCCTTGTAAAACAAAGTGAGGTCTACTTGCAATCCATCTGGACTTAATATGGACATCATTTTTAAACAATTCAACTAAAGTATTAGTGATTAACCGATTGTTTGATTTGAATATTCTTAAAGACCCGAGGAGGTAAAAGTATCAATTATTTTACACAACAAAATTAAAAAAAAAATTATTCTGTGCGCACAAAATTATGTATTTTTGTTTCTTATCCCTCATATGATTGCTCAGATTTATCTTTCATCCCAAGATGACAGCGTTATAGATGTGGTTTTTACAGCTCTACAATTAAGTGCATAAGTGCAACTGTGGTTGTTTTTTGGAGAAACATCGATTGGTCCGAGTTTGTTTATCTCATATGCAGTTAGCCACATGCTACATGTGTGGTCATTAGTCACTGAGGTATTAGTCATGATACCTTTTCCCCCAATCTTGCAGCTTACAATAATGTTTCTATTTTCTGTTACTTTGACATATTTCATAAGAAAGGAGAAAATGATAGTTAAAGTGCACATAACCTCTGCCCAAAACAAATTCTGCAATGTAGTCATTATGTGAAGGGAAAGACAACATTTACTGTAATATATAAGGACGGGACTTTGCATGGCAAGACTCAGATATGATAGTTTTTCCATTCAATGCTACCAAACTGGCTCCCTTGTAAATAGAAGTTTACTAGAGGTCCAATATTAGTCTGTGGTAATAAATAGACCATATTGTTTTATTATATTTTCTTGTTATAATTTTTACTTAGATGTCCTACCTTTATTTTAAGGCCTAAATCATGGTATTTTGTATATCCTTCCTGCCTGTTCACTCTGAAGAAAGTAGCCTACAAAAGGAATGCACAAATGCATCCAAGTGTGCGTCTCTGCGCGGGGCTTAAAGGCCTGTAAGCTCTCCTACAGCTCAACAGCAGAGGCAAGAGAGTCAGCTGCACCCTCATACTAATGTGGCAAAGAGCAACAGGGGAGCGGTGTAATACTGTCTCTCCTGTAATACAGCAGTTTACAATTTGCTAAATGTAACAGCTGCTTGCTTCCTTTCTAATGCAACAGCAGGAAACGTACAACTCAAACAAATACTTTAGTTTGAAATGATGAGATGAATCGAAGTGCAAATCAAATGTTCTTGCATCAAACTTTCACTTTAACCAGTACACCTGAAGAAGCTGTGATGCAGAGTAGCCTATACACCAAACTAATTCATTTCCATTTTGACTAATTAATCCACGAGCAGTTTGTCAGGAGTTGCCTGCTCGACAAATGTATTTAATTAAACGCTCATGGACGCAACAGTTGGCACCCAGATGGTCAGATGGAGAGAGAAAAACAGCCTCAGCACGCGCCCCTAAAGCCACAGGGGGATTGAAATACTAAACGCAGTAGTTCAGGTCAAGCTTTGCTTATGGAGTAGGTACTTTACACACAAGCAGCTAGCTAGAGTTCAAACAAATGAGTGAACAAGTTTTTTTTTTTCTTTTCTAAACAGACCCTGTCAAAGCCGACAACAAGGGATATAAATGACAGTAAAAATGATGAAGGTCAAGTGCGCACTATTTATCACACTTCACAAAAGAAAAGCGAAAAAGTGGACTCACCAGTGCTCGTGGAGGATCAATGCTTCGCTATAGAGGTGGATGATAAGACGCGCGAGGTGCACAGCCTGACGATGGACTGAGATGGTGGACAATCCGCGCGCGTTCCCGGAACCCCTGGCTTAACACGCGCGCGCACACAGGGCAGCTAATTCCCTGACCGTTTCGTACGGGAGGGAAAGAAGCTGTGAGGCATTACCGATGAAAGGTGTGTGTGTGTGTGTGTGTGTGTGTGTGTGTGTGTGTGTGTGTGTGTGTGTGTGTGTGTGTGTGAGAGAGAGAGAGAGAAACTAGACAGGTGACTATACGTGATATTAAACCTGCCTACCCTCTGCAGGCACGCATCTCAGATGACAGCAAAAAACAACAACAACAACAACAACAACAACAAAGCTTTTAATTATTATTACTTGAAATGGAGAAAAGCTAGCCTGGTTGACACCAGGGTCTGGGAAAGGTTCATTGACAGTTCATTTCCAAAGGGGCGTCACCAACGGACGCCGCTCAAAAGCCTCGAGGGCGCATTGGATAGTCCTTAAACCAATCAGACCAATGATTCGGGTGACGCTGCGCTTCGGTAGCCGTCATGTTGAATGTAAACAAAAAGCTTCTCGCCGTCGCTGCGCTACCGTCGGCGCGTAAAGCCCGCCTCAACGGTTGTGATTGGTGCCTCGATTTTGGGGACATTGGAAATGGGTTTGAATCGTTCTCTTAATACATCCATGGTTTGAATAGGCTCTTCGCCAGACTGACTTGCAGAGCAAATCTCAAATTTGCCGGAAGTCCGTCAGGGTTTACCCAGGCTAGAGAAAAGCAACTTGTATCAGCAACCCTTTGCGTCTGTGCAACTGTGAAAATGTAGTCTAATAAGCATGTATTACGTCAGGGGCGATTCTAGGATCAGACTTTTAGGGGGGCTCAGCCCCTTATGAGAATGTGACATGGATATAGTGCCTTGCAAAAGTGTTGCTTACGTTTCAATTTGGGTTCTAATCTGTGCCATGAAATTAGACTAACTTCTTCTCTGGGAACTACCAACGTTAAACTTCACAACCGCACTCTTGCTCTCCCTCTGGCAGATTAGTTGTTAACCCTTTCCTTGACTGGGTTACCCCCAACTCTTCAACACAATTTCCATCAACAGCAGGCAGCTGTTTTAAGTGAAAAAAGTTCTGATAAAGCCACCTAACCAGCACCAAATGACAGAGAGAAACAGTTACAACTAGCGGGTGAACATAGTTGAGCTTTCGGCAGCTAAAAAGCCAGATATTGCTCTCACGAGTAGGCCTGTCGCGATAGTCAATACATGGACTTATCGCACGATATATGGAAATGAGCTCAATTGCAATATATTGCAATTGATCATTTGTATAATTGAAAATAAAGATTTATTCATTTTGACATACAAATGAATGTTACCAACATTTTAATCGTAGATCGTCTGCTTTCTGTGTCAGAGGAAGAGGCGTGGCTCAGGCATATCATTAAAGGTGCAGTAGGTAAGCCTTATAAAACTAACTTTCTGTCATATTTGCTGAAACTGACCTTATGTTCGAGTAACACTACATTAAGCAGGCAATTTAAAAAAAAATCTGGCTCCTCTGGTACCACCTACAGCCTCTAGTGCGATTTGCAAAAATCCACAGCTCCCTGTTCAGATCCTCCAATCATGGCCGGGGTGGGGTGTCTAACTGCGTTAGGAGAACGTATTGGGCTTCAGCAGAAAGGGGGGAGGGACTGAGAAGTTGTTGATGTTCAAATTTTTTGGCTAAGTCCCAGATCTTCCCAATCCTACCTACAGCTCCTTTAAACCAAAACTACATGTATTAAAATCATAGGATATATTGATTATTCCCAAAACAAAAAAGTAAACTGATAAATGATATTTACCAAATAATTCAAGTTTGTAGCTGATTTGACAATAACCAGTGTATATTCTAAAGCATTTCGTCTTCATAAAACTTTGAATTGCAGCTGTGTTTGAAAGGCTCTGTGACACTAAATAAACCTGTTTAGTCTTAAAGTCTAAAGCTACATGAGACTCGTAGTAAATCTGCAAAATGTCCCTGAAAGAAATGCTCCCGTGTTGTTAATTTAATTATTTTCTTTGGATGACCAACATGTACCTCCAGACAAAAACCTATATTTAGTATTTTATATTTAACATATAAAACAATTTGAGCCAACTTATATTTTGGGGGTTTAGGATGCAAATTAACGTTTGTCTCTTGATTTATACATCAAACTATATTACACATGACTGTAGTGCAACTTAACATTTAAACAACAATAGACTAGCTCAACTAAACCAAATTGCCTCAACAGCAACTAATTAGGATTAATTAAAGAAAACCACAAACAAGGTCCTGGTTTTATACTCACGGCAAACAAGCCCCCAACTTGTTACGACCGGCTCACAGGCCACAACAAAAGAGGGAGATGCACAGCAACGTAACAATAATAAAGTGACATTTATTAAATAATGATGCAAACAAGAGAACAATGAGGTGTGATTGTCAGTATCAGTGATGATGAATGAAGGTGTATGGATGTAATGGAGAATGTCAACAAGACAAACCACAGTACACATGTACAACAGGCCCAGGGCCGTCACACCAACAAACATGACATAATTTTTATGCATTTATTTTATTATTATTATTTATGTAGCTAGTGTTTGTGTGTATGCAGTAGTTATTATATAGTTGTGAGGACTAGTTTCAGTTTTCTCACATCGCCACAGGACTTTTTTGGGGGGGTGGCGGCAAGATGCTTGCACATAGGTGAGGATTAAGGTGAGGGTGTGGGTGCGCAGACCTTATTCCCACCATATTCACTCCTACCAGATGGACCTCCAGTGGCATGAGGGAACCCATGACGACCTTCGTCTGGCAGGAGTTGGAGGGAGCTGCCGGTGGTCCGGTCAGTTGGACTCCGCCTGTGCCTGTCCCCAGGTGCAGGTTTGTCTTCGGGGTTTGCTCCCCTAGCCACTGTGCCTGCGCCGCCGTTGGGGTCTTCACTATTTTCCCATAGCTGAGGCTATTTACCCATAACTGGGACAGTGGATGACGGGCATCAGAGCGTTTCTACTCACTGATGGGTCTACAGGCCACGTCTCTGGGGCCCACTGCTGCTCCGAGATCCCGTACAACTTAGCCTGGAACCACAAGGGACCAGTTACCATGTGTGACACGGGGAGGCGTGTTCAAGATCTTGGCAGTGGAGAGGCTATGTACCGGCTGAGGAGGCTTACACACTCGGCTCCTCTTTTCCCCCCCTGAAAACAAAGGGCTATCCGGTGGCAGTAGCTGAAAGCAGAGAGTGGCAAGCAGAAGCAGCATGCAGCATGCACTAACTACAAGCACTGCTACTCCACTACTGCACTGACGCATCACACGCCCTGCGTGCAAATGCACACACACACACACACACACACACACACACACACACACACACACACACACACACACACACAGACCCACACACACAGACCCACCCACACACACACACACACACACACACACACACACACACACACAGACAGACAGACCCACCCACCCACACACACACACACACACATACACACAGACTCCCCCCCCCACACACACACACACACAGACAGACAGACAGACAGACCCACCCACACACACACCCACATACAGAAAGACAGACAGACAGACAGACAGACAGACAGAGCTACCCACACACAGACAGACAGACCCACAGACACACCGACAGACAGACCCACCCACACACAGACAGACAGACAGACCCCCCCACACACACAGACAGACACTATACTAAGTACAAATGCATTTTCTTTTCCTCAGGCAGGCAGAAGCTTTTTGTACCACTTCTTCTTCTTTGGCTTTTGCATTATCTGGCTCTGAAGATCTACCAGCTGGGACCTCATGGTGCTCTCAGTCCTCTCCCAATCCTGCTCTTCTTCCTGCTGAGTCAGCTTCAGGCTTTCTGTGGCCTGAAGGAGGGATGACTTGTCCTCCTTCCACTGTTTGAGATTACTCTCCAGCTGCTGCTCAGTCTTCTTCAGAGCAGCCAGGAGGCAGTCACTCACAAAGCTTAGCTCGTCATTCTGATCAACACAGTCTCACCCCTAATCGTCTGTTGTTCTGATCCACATAGGAGGCTTTTGATTTCTCGCTCTCCTCTAGCAGGGAGGTTTTCTCCTGCTGCCATAGGACACGCTCACTCTCTAGCTGATGAAGAGCAAAGCAGCTATGATCAGATCAAGAGCAGCCATGAGGTTCTTGTTGCTTTTGTCCTACATCTCCAGCTGGGCTCTATGGGAAGCCTGGGATCTTTCCAGTGTCTCATTTGCCTCCTCGTCCTGTTTTAGGATAGCTTCCTCCATCTTGCTCAATTTATCCTTCAGCTCCTGAGCTTGAGCCCTCTCAATCTCCAGATAGCTCTCCAACGTCACGTTGGTGGTCTTACCTACCGCGAGCATCTGTCTCTCTTCACGAAGCTCAATCTTCTGAGTCTCCACATTGTTTTTAAGAGCCTCTTTCTCTCCCTTCATCTGCTCCAATTCGACTTTCTGGTCTTCAGTAATGAAGTACTGCAGGTCGAGATCTTTTTGGGTTTTTCACAGTCTGTTGCTGATTTTTCCCAGCTGGGATTTCAGATACTCTGTTTCCCTTGGTGGGGAGGGGACCCATTCAGCCAGCTGAACTTTCAAGTCACACATCTCCCTCTGCATCAGCTTTTTGTCATGGCTCAAAGTGCTGCCCTCTCTCTGTTGTTGGAGCTGATCGAGGAGATTGGCCAGCAAGTCCTCTCAGATTATCAGGTGAACTCTTCCCTCAGATTCACATTGGGTGAGCCTCGCCTCCCTGTCCTTCAGTTCACACCGTACTTGTTCTTCAAGTGAACTGAGAGAGAAATTAATTTGCGGTTCAATCTCTCTTGAGTGGAATTCCATGTTTTCCAACTTTGTATTCTGCTGGACCAGTGTCTTCTCTCTTGTTGCAATGTGCACCTTTGGATTGTCACAGTCAAATGACTCTCTGATACAAGCTGCTGTCTGAGTGAATTTGTGTCAAAACTAAAGTTGGGTCCCAGTATTCATAGTGTGTTATGACAACAACATGTTTTCAATCCAAATAGTAATTGATTCTATTCCATTCTATCTTTGATTCTATTGTTGCTATGCAATACCAGTTTATGTTTGAATATACAATATGAATGTATAATTTCTGATGATTCCTAAAATATGGCAAAGAAAGAACACTCTACGAAATATGGATAGGAAAAAGATGGATGTCTTTGCACAAGAGCAGTACACACAAGTATGCGCCAGTTGGGACGCCATTTGCTCTAACTTCAATAACCATGTGCGCTCAGCAACTACCTACTATTTAAGATGTGCATTTACCACAATAAAACAATTTTTTTTCACTTTTATTCAAACAGTCCAATACTTTTTATGTTGGATTTGAAAAGCTGTTTAGCCCCTGCTCTTGTTTATCTTGTACATGTTAAAAGTTGTCGTAAAGGAAGTGAAATATGAAGCTATCACTATCCCTCGCTGTTGCAACAGTGAGAATTTCCCCATTGTGGGAATAAAGGGCTTTTCACACGGGGAGCGACACTTCGCCTGCATAGTCGCGTGGATCCGCGGGATCTCGCTCCTCATGTGAAGGACAACGGTCCGCGATTAAACGCCAGGCGATCAATGAATGGTAACCATGGGGATTCTGTGCACTACTGTATCCCTGCCGTACAACTGAATGAGATCAGCTGACTGTGGTATCATATATCCCTAATCACAGGTCCATTTATAACAAAAAGTGGCAATCCTAGTATTTTCCTAACCACGATCTGTTATTGTTGATAGCTAAAGTTAGCTAAATTAGCATAGTCATAATTACGGATGTTACCCGATAAATCCAGTCTTGTGCCAATGCTCTGACAAGCTGAAGCCCCGCTGTCTATGTACTGATAAGTGTTTAGAAAACAGTTTTATATTTTTGTGAACTCACAAACAACAATAATCAGTCTCTTGTTCATTGATTTGCACGGCGTGTTGCTCGCGTAGGGAAAAGTTCAATACAATTCAACTCTTGCAGCGGTGTGCATGTGACGAGCACAAACACGAGTTTCACAGGATTGCGCCCGCATGTCAAACTGCCCGATCATAATTACTGATAAAATAAGACACATTCTTCACATTTCTATTTGTCTTACTATATCAGTAATTATGATCAATCAAAAGGTCAAACAAATGATAGAATTATGTTATGCAGTTTTACAGTTTTTCCTCTATTTGCCACACAAGCCATTTACATATGAGGTTTCCGTGTAGCATCTTCCAATGCCACCCTGCCAAGACCTTTCGCCACCCCATGTCAAATTTTCTAGATCCGCCACTGGTTCCACCACTGGTATTTTGCTTACTTGATAAAAATGTATAAATTGATTCAACATTGATCAACTTTTTTGTTTTTATAATTGTTAGCCAATCTCAAAAACCTGAAGAAAATCTGTTATCACTTTTAAAATATTCAAACATCTAAAACAACAAACCCATATATTTCAATAAAAATATTCAGATTACAACAAAATGCAGATACAAAAGTAGGGCTTACAGAAACTGGCAGGTTTGTTTTATTGTTATTTGTGTTGTTATTTTTTAAATGGGTACATTTTACTTGAATACACACATACCGTCTACATTTATAAACTCTCTCTCATTCTCTCTCACTCTCTCTTTTTCTCTAGGTACAGTGTTTGGACAGACAGTCGCATGCAGTGACAGACAGGACAGTCTGGTGGCTACGAGTGCCGTTGGCACACAGGATGGGAACGCTGAGAGGCTCCGTCTCCACAGCCGCACAGCACACACACTCCTGCTCCACAGCATCCCTCTCCAGGGAGTACATGGACTTACTGCGACATTTGCCCTGACAGACAGACAGATGGACAGCACCACAGGGAGAGACAGAAAGGTTGGAATGGTGAGGGACGGTGTTACAGTATGATTTCATTGAACTTTGCAGGCTAATCCTAGGAAGGAAAAGTATTAATCATCCTGTTTGTGTGTGTGTGTGTGTGTGTGTGTGTGTGTGGTCTCTTACCTCACAGTACTGCAATTCTATCTGGTTTTCTGATTGGCAATCATCCACTTTGATGAAGTTAAGCGTTCCTACTGTCCTCCGACACTCTGGCTCCGTACCTTCACACATGTACGCACTCTTATTAAAATCAGAGCATCCAAATTTTTCAAAATAGTGTAACAGTCTTGCAGATGGCACAGCGCTACTTACACATCTCACAGCAGGTTTTTCCAATCTGGCTGACTTTCCCCTGAAAGCAATCAGGAGAGAAACATTCAATACAAATTTATGGCAGACACAGGAGAGGGAATACGGTCTTTGGTGTTTTTTGCCCCCAACGTCTCGTCCCAGGCAGCACGGCAATGGTTATGTTTAGGGTTAAGGTTAGCTGCCTGGAAGGCGCCGTTGGAGGCAAAAAACACCATCGAGCAGGGAATACTGGGAGATGGATGAAGGGCAGATTGTGTAGCGGTCGTACCCCCTGGTCCAGGCAAGTTTGGCGGTTAAAAGGAGGGCAGGTGGTCACTTTGGTTTGCAGGACAAGATCCCCTTTACTGTTTACACTACAGGTATACAGGTTGCAACCATCCTCGCTAGTGGTGTTCACCTGGAGGGAGAGAGGCACACACGTACATACAGTGTTTATGCTGCTAAAAAAACAGTTCTCTCCATAAAAATGTACCGAAGTAAACAAATGAAGACAACATATTGCATTTCTAATATAGACAAACTTTATTAGACAGTCTGTTTTTTTTATTTTGGCACACCATATTAAAGTATAGGATAAAATAGTATAGTATAGTGTGATATAATATACTTAAGTTTAGTATAGTAGTAATAGTATAAAATAGTTTAAAAGTCAAAATATATAAAAATCATCATTACTAAGTTTCCCTGCAACAGCAAATGTGTGTGTGAGAGGGTTCATGAGCAAAGCATTGTCTTTTCTGCTAAGCATCTACCTGCAGACTGATCAGTTTTCCATCTGGCCTTTGCATAAAGCAGGCAGTAGGAACACATCGACCACAGCAAGCATCTTCCTCCTTCTGCAAAGTGTAACCCTGAAAACATTGTGGTTAATAGTACTGCATGTTAGTTCATTTAGGAAAACATCAGAAGGACAGTACTTCGAAGACATACATTTGCCTGGACCCTTTTGTGCAAATAAATATTGCACTACTTACCTCTGTGAACGGAGTGAATCACGGAAAACGATGTGGCCACAATTTAATGAGTAGGGATGGAATGTGGTCAGTGGATTAGAAAATCTTTGATGAAAATGATGGACGTTGGAAGTTATTGGTAAGTCATGATGATGATGATGATGATGATGATGATGATAATGATGACCAAAAACAATGGCGATAATAAAAAATAATAATGAAGGGATGACAGTTACCATCGGGCAAGTGGGGCAGCTGATTCTCCTGCAGGACAGTCTGTATTTCCTCACAGCACCATCCTCCACCATACACTCACAGTGTGTACACACGTCCACCATTAGCCTCTCCCCTGCCTGCACAAGCACACACAGATGGAGC